>NC_081292.1:30142894-30446052 GCF_030435805.1 Mustela lutreola | reverse complement strand
CCCAACCTTATTCCCAACTCACTGCTGTTCCTTCTGGAGTTCTGCAAACCCTCTACTGCAGACTTTCTTGGGAGACTGCCTCCCTCCTGTGCACCACTCGGGTTTTAGGTCAATGTCTCCAGAGAGACATTCTTGAAGCATCCTAATTAAAGTATCAGGCTGTCTACCTCTCTCACTCACCCTCCACCCCACAGCTCTGGTTTATGTCCTTCACCAAACAGAGCACTATTAGAATTTATCTTTTGTATTCATTTGTTCACATGCTTCTGTCAGTCCATCTGCACTCACATGTTAGCCCCAGCAAAGGTTTCTGTCCTCTTCATAACTCCATCCTCCAAACTAAAACAGTTATATATATATATATATATATATATAACTTTATTTATTTATTTATTTGACAGAGAGACAGATCACAAGGAGGCAGAGAGGCAGGCAGAGAAAGAGGGAAGCAGGTTCCCCACTGAGCAGAAAGCCCGATGCGGGACATGATCCCAGGACTCTGGGATCGTGACCTGAGCTGAAGGTAGAGGCTTTAACCCACTGAGCCACCCAGGTGCCCCAAAACAGTAAATATTTTTGACTAAAATAATATTTAGTGATGTCAATAGTGTTAGTTTTTTCCCAAATAATGAAAGCATGTTTGTGCTAAGTAATCTATCCACAGTCACACAGATAGTGAATTTTATATTGGACAAGCCACTTATCCCCAGTTTGAACTCAAGACTCCCCAAGTCTAAATCCCATGCTTTTAACACCTGTGCCAACCTAATATGAAGTTATCATATCTCTATTATGTGTAAAAACTGAACAATTCTACCCCACTCTCATTTCAGCAATAACTGACTGGAAAAATTGATATAAAGGAAAACATCTCACTCCCATGTCTTATTCTGGGTCTGGAGAGAAGAGGACTTAAATATTTTAGATTGTCATAGAACTTTTCTTTTATGAAGAAAACCTGCTAAGGAAGACAGGGGAAAGAGGAAAGAATGTCAACTAAGGCATTTGAGCCCCCGCCATTTGTGAAGCATGTTGTAAGTGTTATAGGGATTAAAGCCCACACCATTTGTGACAAACATCACTGTACAGATGAAGAAATAGAGATATGGAGAGTGAAGAAATACACACAACTTGGACTTGGTTATTCTACATAAACCCAAAGTCCATAGCAAAGTCCAAAGTTCCATGGCACCACTGGTTTAATGAGTGGTAGCCATGTTCTTAAAAGTAAAATGTGAAGAGTTTTACTGTCAACACCACCTACATTTCTTCTTTTTCACTGACATCTGAATATTCCCAGGATATAATATGATATTTCTTTATCAAAAACCTAACTTCCCTCTTGTTCAGTAATAACAGAGAGTTAAGCCAAATTAAATAAAGCCACATTACTTCAATAGGCTCACCAGGAACAAGCCAAAAGGCTGGGCGGTGCTCAGCAGTCGATGCGATTTTGAATCTCCCAGGCAATTAAGGAATTTATTTTTCCCTGAGGCCATATAAAACACGAGCCATCTTCTCTTTTATAAAATAAATCAAGCCAGTTTCCTGTGGCAGTTTTACCTAGAAATCCATAACTGGTTCCCACTCCGTCAAGTTCCTTTTTTAAAGCCCAGCTTTGAAGGGGTGTCTGGGTGGCCCAGTGGTTGGATGTCTGCCTTCGGCTCAGGTCATGATCCCAGAGTCCTGGGATTGAGCCCCCAAAGAGCCCCCATTGAGCCCCACATCAAGCCCCACATCAAGGCCCACATTGGGCTTCCTGCTCAGCGGGAAGCCTGCTTTTCCCTCTCCACCCCCCCACACACCCCGCTTATGTTCCCTCTCTCGCTCTCTCTCTCTGTCAAATAAATAAATAATCTTAAAATATATATATATACGAATAAAGCCCAGGTTTGAAGCTCCTTCTCCTTACATGGAATGCTACCAGTGAACTACACGTGTGTGTTCAATAACCAGCCTAGAACCATCAGAACTTGAAATCAACATGGAGGAAAAATCTATTTGATGAAATACCCATGTTTGTGGCCTCTCAGGATTCCCGATGAAGGTTTCCCTGTATTTAGAGATAGTTGAGCGCAAATTGGCTTTGGCAAGCCTCACGCTCTCCACGGAACCAGGGCTTGCCGAACAGGGGCAAGGTGAAAGTGATTTCAGGGCCCTTCCTCAGAATTATCACGAGAAACGGGGACGTATAAAAGGAGTCGGCTTGCAGTGGACAACATCTCTCCCTGTCAGCAACTTCTTATTTCCTGATGAAGCATCCGTTTCCCCATCCTTATGGGAGCAAAGCTCTTACTTCATCCACGACGTCTATCTTTTGGCAAGCTGCTCACCCTGGACTTCAACTCTTTTGAAACCGTTTTCCAAATGAAATGACTTCCCTGCGAGTGCTCGCCTGGCAGTCTTTCTCTCTTAGAAGGTCCCATACAAGCACATTTAGACATTCTGTTCCAGCCAGAAGGTCACCGGTGACAATCAGCAGCCAACACAACTCAGATCTGAAGGCATGGAGCGGTGATGAAACACAACGTTGTTGGCTGTTTCCCTGCCAGAGCCAGCTGTTCCCCTCTCACAGTCCACATCCACGCTGATAACCGGCAGAACTCTCCAGAGCTCTCTGCCAACAGCCAAGCTCCAGACTTTCCAGGGCCCTGGAGCACCCATCACACTTCTGTTCATGCAGGATTGCTGTAAAACCCAAAAGGCACCACAGACTCTCTGCTCTTTTCAATGCAATACCCTTCTTTCTAAGGTTTCTAAACACACAATGCTACAGTTGTACCCTTCAAAGACCTTGCCTAATAGACGAACTCAGGGTTTTGGTGTCTGGAGAAATGTTACTGCCTTGCTGGTGCATCTATGAAGTCCAGTCTTGATTTTTCCTATAAAGGATGGCATCATTTTGATCATGACTTAAAATCCCATGGTCCTTAGCCATGTCATCATCATCCTTCCCCAGTTTTTGGAAGGCAGCTATGCTAACTTCTAAACCACCAATGCCTTCCCTGGTTTTTGAACTCAAAGCTGTCCTCAGGGGGCTGAACTCTGTTCCCAACCTCCAGACCACTCAAAAAGAAGCTAGATCCTTTCTTCATGAACAAACAAGCCACATGAATCTATAACACCTTTCCCTCTGGTCTTTACGTCAAATGTACCCCCCTTCTCCTTCCTTAGCTTTCTTTTTTTTTTTTTTTTTAATTTTTTTATTTATTCGATAGACAGATCACAAATAGGCAGAGAGGCAGGCAGAGAGAGAGGAGGAAGCAGGCTCCCTGCTGAGCAGAGAACCTGATGTGGGGCTCGATCCCAGGACCCTGAGATCATGACCTGAGCCGAAGGCAGCGGCTTAACCCACTGAGCCACCCAGGCGCCCCCTTCCTTAGCTTTATTAAAAGTCTTTGGCCCTTTCTTGAACCATTCTCCCAAACGTGTGTCTTTCTAAGGGGCAGGCCAAAGTTGCAGGTTGACACAGCTGCTCCAGCCTTTTACAGCTTATCTCCAGACAAATTATGGTTTCTATTTTCTTCTGTGGTTTTCTGATTTTAGAATCTGAAGTATGTTGGTAGACTGGATTATCCAGATCTTGGAATACTACGCAGTTATTAAAAAGAATATGTTCATTTAAAAAAAAATAAAAAGAATGTGTTCAGAAAACAGTGTGGGTACTAATGTAGAAAAATGCCCAAGATATAGTGAGTTATAAAATGAAGGGAGTTGCAAGAAAAGGAAGTGACTTATATTACATTTTTATCTAATTTATGTTAAAATATACATGTTAATCATAAAAAGAATACATATTCATGGAAAAAATTTTAAAAAGTACATATCTCAGATGGCCATGTGTAGGAGAGAAAATTTAAGTTTTCATTTTATACAATTTTGATGTCTTTGAGTTTGTACCATGAGCTTGCATTTAAAAAAAAGAATTAGCAATAATAATGATATTAATTGGAGGAGAAGTGGTTATGTCATGGTAAGGTTGGACCATGATAATTTTTGGACTAAGATAATTTTTGCTTTTTTCCCCCAGGTCAGTAGTTCTATCTACAGTTGGTAAATGCTGACGCATGCATCTCCTTGATCTGCTATACATTTAGATAAACCTTCAAATTTTAGGAAACAGCATTCATTCTTCTCTGAAGGTGTCACCCCGTCACCTTCTTAATGGCTGATTCTTATAATTTTCCCTCCCTTTATGCCATAAAGATGAACTTCACAAATCAGTTTCTATCAATACCTCACTCTTGATCCATGAACCCATTCAGAGGAGAAGCAGAGGCCATTTCCTTTGCCTTCTTTAATGTATCAGAAAGATTACCCCAGGACCAGCAGAGAGGTTGAAACTTAAGGACTGATCCCAGCAGAACAAGAGCAGAGACTACTGAAAGGAGTAAGCAAACAGAGCAGGCCTTCCAGGGGCTGTGGTGACAGCAGTTTGGACAGTGATTGAACAAAGTAGGATGAGTGGTGCCAGGAATTCAGGATCATGGAAGATTGGCACACGGACCCTGTGCTGCAGCCAGGGGAGTCTGGGCTCAGAAAAGCTACCATCTTGGTTGATTATTAAGAAAAAGATGGGGGTGAGAGGTGTGTTATCAGAAACAAAGCACAGGCTCAGAGAGGCCCTAATAATAGGGCTGACTCAGGCTGAGCTGCCTCAGTGGCCAGACTCAGACATCTTTTAATCCCTCCACACCAGGGAAGCATGGGCCATCCCACTGCCTGAAATGAGATTGAGTCTATAGGTCAAGTGGGCCAAATACTGAGAGAGGGGAAATTTGGAAGCCAGGCTAGTCAATAATTTTGTCAACCAAGGGGGGGGGGAGGGTAAGGGCCAGTTTAGGACCATATAGTACAAGTCACAAGTGGGGTCAATGTCAACCAGCTACTGATATTAATTTAGAATTTTAGAAAAAGGTAATCTATTCATTTTGCCTATATTGTGCACATTCACCAGATACTAGAACCTGAAATCCATGTCCTAAAGGTCTCAAGCTATGGAAAAAACAGACCAAAAAAAAAAAAAAAAAAAAGGAAAAATTGTGTGTGTAGGAAGGGAACCCTGAACAAATAAACAAAAACACCAGAATGACATCCTGCAATCTTGATGGGAAAAGTGATGACTTGTGTGGAGCTCACCATGAGGCCCATCCACAGCCTTTAACCTTGGTTGCAATTTTCTTTTTATGTCTAGATTAGAGGAACATACCCATTTTCCTTAAATCACATTTAATTTGTTTCTTGGAAATTCGAGTATGTTCCAAGAGAGCAACTTCCTCATTGGCAAAATCTCCTCTTGGCTTGATCTTTCTCATGTCAAGGTTTGAGGCACTGTCCCTTTCACATCTCACACAGTGGTACTCACTTCTTCATCAGATGTCCTGGATATGTTGCAATATTTTCCTATTCCAGCACTGAACTGTGACAGCAGGCTGATTGTTGGATAGGGTGAAAAGTGGGGTGTGGGCAAGAGGTAGACTATTACATTCTTTTCTTTAGCTGCCAATAAAAAGTGTGGAATTATAGGCAGTCCAACAGAGCAGTTAAATGCTGGGACCACACCAAATAGAGCTCAAACTCATGGTCATATTTATTTCAGTGATATAAATTGCAGGTGGAAAAACACAAAAAGCAGCTTTGGGCAAATTTAGCAAACCATCTCTTGAGGTATTTGTAAACTGAACACCCAGAGAATCAAAATGCCTCCAAATGTAACCCAGATTTGAATTTGAAATGAAACTATAATTACTTAGCAAGAGCGGCTGGTACTGAAAGGCAATCTGCATTCCTGTTCAAAATTCAGCTAAATATCCATAGTGCTGTCATTCCCAAGGTCCAAATGCTACTATGACGTTACCTCCCAGAATTTTCTCCTGATATATTTCCAAGATTTATTCTTCAAGAGAAGTAACTGAGATTCTCCTCTTAATCCTATTTTCATGGGTTGTTATAGTTGATAAACAGATGATGGACCCCTATCCTATTTAATATGCTTCTTCTTCACGCCTTTTGGCTACTACCTAGTAAGCCATTTTATTTTCATTTATTTATTTTCAATATTTATTCCATAAACATGTAGTATCTGCTAAGCCTGCATGTGCCATCATGGTGTTGGAGCAGTGAATACCAAGATATACAAAGCATGAGGATTTTGCACAAAATGATCACAATAAATATTTAGTGAGTCAATAACTATTATATTTTGTAGCATGTAGCATGTGTCATTATTGTAGCCATTTCACTGGTGGGGCAACATGAGAATGATCAGCTCTATTTGAACGGGTAAAGAACGTTTCTAGAGATAAGATGCTTGCAAGGCTTGAAGGACAGGTGTAAGACCTAGAAATGTGTTATGGACTAAGTGTTTGTGTTCCTTCAAAATTCAAATGTTGAAGCCCTAGCATTTCCCCAACATGATGGTATTTAAAGGTGGGACCTTTGGAAAACAGGTTTAGATGACATTATGAGAATAGGCTCTCTTGAGGGTATTAGTGCCCTCATGATAAGAAGAGGAAGAGAGATGAGAGCTCTCTCTCTCTCTCCCTCATTGTCATGGGAGGACATAGTAAGAAGGTGGCCAGCTGCAAGCCAGGAAGAGGGCTCTCACCAGGAATTAAATCTGCTAGCATCGTATCTTGGACGTCCTGCTACCAGGACCGTGAGAAATAAATGTGTTGTTTAAGCCACACCATCCATGGCATTTTGTTATGACGGCCCAAGCTGCCCAACACAAATGGTAAGGGGAATGGCACTCCTCATGGAGGGAACAGTTGAGCATTTGAAGGTGCAGGGATTTGCAATGGTGCAATACTTCTGACCAAGGGGAGTCCTTTTGGCTGCTGCATCACAGCAGAGTGTGGGGATGTCAAGGGCCACCCACCCCAATACAATATAAGCCATCCTAATGGAAGCACAACCTTCTGCTTCCCCTGGCCATGATTAATTGTGGATTTTTTTTTTTTTTAAGATTTTATTTATTTATTTGACAGACGGAGATCACAAGTAGGCAGAGAGGCAGGCAGAGAGAGAGGAGGAAGAAGGCTCCCTGCCGAGCAGAGAACCCAATGTGGGACTCCATCTCAGGACCCTGGGACCATGACCTGAGCCGAAGGCAGAGGCTTTAACCCACTGAGCCACCCAGGCGTCCCTAATTGTGGATTCTTGTGGGAATGTTGTAGTCTTCTGATGTTTTCAGGTGATTAATAAACATAAAACCACTGCTTTACAGGTTAAAAGCAGTTCCTACACATTTCCTAGCTCATTTGCTTTGTCGTACAACGGGGTGGTAAATTGAATTCTCCCCATTTTTAGCTTGATTTGCCCAAGGCCAAGGCAGTGGGTCACTTCCTCCTCCTTCCTTTCTCCTGGCGTTTATAGGGAAGTGGGCTTCATGCTGTCCAGGGGTTTTTAGAATTCTTTCTTCACGGAGGAAAGATTCTGCCTCACATGGAGGTGAGAAACATGTCTTAGGCCCTCTTTGATCACTAGCAAAAAATTATGTAACAGACTTCTAAGAAGATGCTTAGTAAATAACTGAGGAGGGAACAAAAGTCCCTTCATCCCACACCCAGAGCTCCTGCAGCTGACACCCTGAGCGGGCCCTGCGCCCTGGGCGGGGCCACTCACGCGAGCACTTCCGCTTCCTGTTCTCTGCAGATGCTCTTTCTCGTGCCCTTCACAGAACCAGTTTCCCCATCACCAGGTTCTTCACTTCCCAGTCTTTGCACAACTAGGAACTACCAAGGGTTTATAATAAAATTAAGTGGGCATTTCATCATTTAGTAATCAAGAGATAATACTCAAACCTAAAACAGTTACTTGTTGAGACTGGGGGTGGGGGCTGCCTGTGTGCTGAGTGGCAACACTCCTTGCAGAGGGTCACTAGGACCCTAGATATCAAGGCAAGGGGATGTTCATACTTGCAACTCACACCTAGGAGAAATGCAGAGGTCAGCTCTCCTGGTTCTAAAATTCCACTTGTATTCCATAGTTCCATAAGAGTACTCAAATGCGACCTAACATTTCTACTCTTCCCTCTTTCAACGCTCTTAGTATTCCAAAAACAAAACAAAACAAAACAAAAACCCCTTCACTCCGCATAATAGGTATGTCTCTAAAAAAATGTGTATGTAAACCAAATCTATACTATTTTATGTTCTAGGAGAGAACACTTGATTTAAACTTGATCCAACAGATGTAAGACAAAAATGGCTGGATTTAACTTTTCTCACTTTACTACCACTTACAATAGTAAGCATATTAGTTAAATATTCAATATATTTGAGTAAATTAAATATATTGAATATTAAATTAACTATATTAAGATAAATTTTAAAAGAGGAAATTCAATAATTTTTATCTTACATCTTTTGAATAGAAAGTAAAGTTCTGGAGGGAAAATAGGACAATAATCTTAGGATAAAAAGTCTGCTTTTTCCTGGGGTAGGAGTCTCAGAAACTTTTCCAAAAAGCTATTTCTTTCTACAGTTCATGAGGAGAGGATAAAAGAGGTCCACCACACAGCTTGAACAGGCTTAAAACTTAGCATACAGATGAGCAAAGTATGCTGAAAAATAGCTTCTATACTTTCTTTAACTCATCTTATCTTGCTGATGGCAGGAAAAAAACCCTCAAACCTGCCACCAAAACCAAAAGGCTACTCTCCCAGTTTAAAAAAAGGCTCTTTCTGGGGCACCTGGATGGTTCAGTCTTTAAGCATCTGCCTACAGCCCAGGTCATGATCCCAGGGTCTTGGGATTGAGCCACCCACCGAGAGCCCCACCGAGAACCCTCCATAGGCTCCCTGCTGGGCAGGAAGACTGCTTCTCCCTCTCCCACTCCCCCTGCTTGTGTTCCCACTCTTGCTCTCTATCTCTCTGTCAAATAATAAATAAAATCTTTAAAAAAATAAAAAGATAAAAAAGGCTCTTTTATTTTGCTCTGGTTTAGTTTTATAAATATTGAGGCAATTCGAATTTCAAACTTATTATACGACTTAACTATTTTTCACAAGCCTGGGGAGATTTCCATTATTCATGAAGGAGAATATCAACCCAGAGGACACTTAGGGTCACCCCATGTGAAAGGGGCTCTCCCTGGCACTGGGACTCTCCCACAGTTACACTTCCGCAGCCTAGTCAAATGGAGCTCACTTCTACACCCTTCCCTCCCCTGGCTCTGGGCTCTAGAGTCACACTTCCTGGGCTCAGGTTCTGCAGATTTTACTAACAAGGCAAACTTAAGCAAGTTATTTCAATCCTCGACCTCCTCATTTGTAAAATGGTCAACTGTTCTTAGAAATTAGAGGCAAAGATTAAATTAAATATCACTCATAAGGGATTTAACGCCACTGCCTCTCAAACCATTTATGGTGAAGTTCTAGAGGATTTTAAAATTCACAAACAGCTGTGGAACTTACTTTTTTTTTTTTTTTTTTATTTAAATGCAGGGACACCTGTGTGGCTCAGATAGTTATGTGTCTGCCTTCAGCTCAGGTCATCCCACGGTCCTAGGATCAAGTCCTACATTCAAGCCCTACATCCGTCTCTCTGCTTGGCGGGGAGTCTGCTTCTCCCTCTCCCCCTGCTTGTGCTCTCTCTGTCTCTCTCTCCCTCCTGTCAAATGAATAAATAGAGTATTTTAAAAAAACACAATAAAATGAATTATTAGAAATCACATATACACAGACAATATGGGCAATATACATACACAACACTTTTCTCTTTTTTTTTTCTTTTTATACAAAGGCATATATATACACAATAGCAGCTTCAGATTACTGCAAAACTTCTGGCCACTTTAGTTCTTGTATTTATCTCATCATCACCAGTGACAGTTTGCATGCTCTGGTCTGCTGGTCACCTGTTGAGTAGCACTGTGTGACATGGCACCGAGCACAATCACACACGCAATGGTAGCGACTATTATGTGGCTCAAGCACTAGTAGAAAAAGCAGACAGAACATGTAGTACCCACCTTCACTCAAGCCCAGTGTCAGCAGTTGATGAACAATAAGCATTCATTAAACTCGAAAGAAACATGAAAAGGTCCAAACCATAACCATGCCTGTAAATTTTATCCACTTATCTTTAACATAAAAATAAAATAAAATAAAATAAAATGCCCTAGAAATAGCTTCATTTGAACAAATGAGGAAACTGAGACCCAGAACTAGTAAAGCCCAGCTATACATTAGAATTAGCTGGGAAAGTTTTAAAAAACTACTGCTGTTCAGGTGTCTTTCCCCCACCCACCCCCACCCAAGACAAGTAAAATCAGGGTCTCTGCCCCTGGGACATGCACATGGAGATGCTTTAAAGGCTGCTCATGTAATTCTAAGGTGCAGGGCTTATAAAAGATTTTCCAGTAGAACCTATTGCTGGATAAGTCAGGATGTCCATGTTCCTACTTCGTATTGACAATAGCACACCACAGTTATGCGGGAGGCTTCACTGCAGGAGAAACATTTGTCATGGGCAATTTAGGTGAATAAACTTTGTGAAGATAAAATTTCGGGTAGAGGAGGGTCCATGTTTAACAGCTGACTGATGAAACTAACTCATGACCCTTGTAAAGGCACCCAACCTGGTTTCTGTAAATGCCTACTTGGGTGTTTTTTTGAACCCCAGGAAGAGGTTTGATCAAAAACCCCCGATGAGAAAGATGATAGGATGTACTCTGCATAACCTTTCAGATTCATCTGGGAATTCAAGGCACACATTTTAAAAACGAGCTATCCTATTTCTTCCCTATTTCCAGAATTGTACTCAGAACTCTGACTTTTATGATGTACTATTTTTCTCATTTGGTTTCCCTTGGAAGAGAATGGAAACTCTGAGTCTTGGCTATACTTCCGTCCCATTCCGATTTCCCCATCTAGTGGGCCAGAGTGCTCCATGTACTTTCTTTAATATCAATGGAATTAAAATGCATTCTGTGGGAAACGTACAATGGAGATTTATAGACTTCAGAAACATAATAAAAATTAAGCTAAATGTTGAAGTTTTCTTAAAGGCAGAGGTGCTACATTTGATGTGCTTTCCAATGTTTAGTTTGAGGGAAAAGAATTTAAACTTTCCAAGGATTCTTTATTTTATTTGTATTCAAAATATTGGTTCCTAGACCTCTCTTGTACTGTAGAACTCACTCTGAGCTAGTTGGGAAGGTCTTAGGGAGATACGCTAACAAGCAGGGTGAATTTGATCACATCCCAGACAGAACTGTCAACAATGCTAGTGCAAAAGATGATAGGAGGGAGACAAACCATAAGTGACTCTTAATCTCACAAAACAAACTGAGGGTTGCTGGGGGGAGGGGGTTGGGAGAAGGGGAGTGGGGTTATGGACATTGGGGAGGGTATGTGCTTTGGTGAGTGCTGTGAAGTGTGTAAACCTGGCGATTCACAGACCTGTACCCCTGGGGATAAAAATATATTATATGTTTATAAAAAATTAAAAATTAAAAAAAAAAAGATGGTGGCATGAAAGACAAAAGGCTCTGTAAGAATTCTGCAACCCATTTCTTGTTTTGATTACTTCACATTTCTCATTTAGCCCCACCTTACAGCTCCCAGTTCTGAGAGTTCCTCAGTATTTCCCACATCAGTTGTGATCTCTGCATTATGTTATTAGTTTTTAAAGGTTCTCTTGCATGGCTCTTAGGACAACTATATTTGCTTCATGTATTTGTCCTGCTAGATTTTAAGCTCCATGTGTGTCTTATTCTGTTTCCAGTACCGCAGTACTTAATACAGCACCTGGTCCAGTTTTGTTGCATAAATTTTTGTTGAATGAATGAATATGCTTCTTCCCACCAATACCTCTCTCCCTCTCTACACACACATGTTGTTTCAGCGATTTTATATATTTGCCAAGAGTAGTAGAGAATATACTCATATTAAAACCCTTGTGAAGTCCTGCTTTATAAAACCCACGGACAATTCAAACTTTATGCCATTCTTACAAAATCAGAAACCGCTTTTTAAAGATGGTTATAGAAGAGCTGAAACCTTAAACTTGGAGTCAGACTTGGGCCAGGATCTTGAATCTGCCCCTTGCTAGCCATTTACCTAATTTCATAGAGCCTTGATTTTCACATACATAAAATGGAAGCATTAATGACAATAATGAATAACATACCACAGACCATGGTTGTAAGGATGGAATAAGAGGATATATAATTTAAAAGCTAGCAGTATTTCTGGAAGAGGGTCGGTACTCAATGAATCTTTGTTGAATCTGAATTTGAAAAAAATAAAATAAAATAAACAGCGATACCAATTTTGGATGGAAGCTTTCCCGGTGGCACAGGCTGTTTAAAGGTGAGAAGGCTGAGCGTGTCAATCGCCATGAGTGCATCAGACGTTTGGGGTCACGTGAATTAATTCTCCCTCTATAACAATATCAGGTAATCTGAAATTCCTCTATTTTTTCCTGATGATTTTTTAAAAATCAGACTCAAAATTATTCTAGAAACTACGGTATTAAAATAATATATTGGCTTACTGACTATTTACGAAATTAGTTCTAAAAAGTCTACCTAATATTACACTCAGGGACTCACAAACTTTGTTTTACCTTGGTCTTGATTTATTTTGAGAGTATTTTGTACCCACTTTTGTTCTATGTAAATCTTGCCTTGATCCAAAAGCAATAATAACATTCTGAAATGTTAACATCGTAACAACTTATGAAGATTGTGACTTTAAATTATTTAACCTCTCTGTGTCTAGTTTTCTTAACTTTTACATGGGAATGATAAAAGAACTTATCATCTAGGGTTGTCCTAATCATTAAATATGTTCATTCATGTGAACCATTTTGAAAGTATCTGGCACCTCATAAGAATTTAATGAACATTTGCTACATTAAAAGTGCTGAGTGGAGGCGCTACACATGGACACACACACATAAACATACACAAAACTATCTAGAGCCATAAGAAGTAATCACTACTTATAGTGACTTTATCTGAAAATATCACAATGTTAAGTCATTGTGCTCAGATTGCATATCGAACAGGTATTTTCAAATTTCATATAATTGAGGACCAGTGCATACAGAGGATTTAAAAATCTCATTAATTTTCAGAAATGTTCCTGAGTACCTATAGAATTTCTCCAACTAACTACCCACATCAAAATACCTCTGGTGCTTGTAAAGTTGGAGATGAACATGACCCATGCCGTCCTGTTGAAAGAGAATGTGAGGGTACAGATCCAGGAATACACACTTTAAAAAATTCATTATGCCAGCTCCATACATTGCTGAAATTTGAAAACAGCTCTAATAGAGATGACTTGTTCACGACAGTGTCGTAATGCCTGACTATAGTAAGTAACATAGAGAAATGCACTGTTGGCCTAATTTACAGAAACCAAAGTCAATAAACAATTCCTGAATGCCTCTATGTGTCAAGCACTAAGTGCTGAGTATTTCAAGATATCTAAGGCCAGGTTTCTGCCCAGGAGTTTCATACACTCTGGTGAAGTTGTTTATCGTCTGGTTTCAGAAACTATTTCTTGAAATACTCTCATAAAATTTGTTCCAGATCGTAATAGCTACTGTCTGAATCTAATGATTCCTTTATATAGAAATGGTATTCTATAACAAGTACACAAGCTGAAGAGAAATCCCTCAATTAACCAACACAGATCACGCAGCAGTATGCTGGCAAATGTTAAGGCAAGAAGAAAAATCAAATCTCTCTGATGTGGAACCAAGATTTACACTGCCCTAGAAGCTACTTGTGCAATATGCCAGAACTCTGACCTACCAAAAAGCCAGGTACACAGTTCTAAGTTCTAGCACTTAGTTTTCCCTGGGGTGGGGATATTCTAGGTTAAGAGTGGTAAAGCTAGTGTGCTTACCATTACTTGGGGTTTCTTGCAATCTCTTATATTACAATCATAGCTAACACTCAACAGTAAGCTAAAGGAAGATCAGCGCTGATGGAAATCTCTCTCCTACATGTTCAAACACTTAACATTCCTCTGGAACCTCAGAGATACTGCTAGAGGCCACGTACACCCTCGTTCCCCACAAATGGATCCCTCCCAAAGTTCAACAGAGCCCTGACTCTGTCAATCAGAAATCTTTTAAGAATGGTCTATAAGAGGAGCTCCAAAAGAAAGCTGTAACTGAAAGAATTAAAAAAAAAAAAAAAAAAAAAAAAAAGGTTAGGTAGATACAATAGCGTGAAACAATAAATATTCCATGCTGGGTCATCCTAGAAAATAATAACATTTAAACTCAGCAAAGTACACACAAATACTGACTAGCCTGAATCTAATAGGGAATAACCTTTGATATTTCACTTTTTCTGCTATTCCTCATAAAAAGAAGAGATATTTTCCTTAAATTAAAATGTATTTGTTCTGGGCACTTGTGTGGCTAAGTCAGTTAAGGGTCAGCCTTTGGCTCAGGTCATGATCCCAGGATCTTGGATCAAGTCCGACAGCAGGCTCCCTGCTCAGTGGGGAGTCTCTTTCTCTTTTTTTCTGCAGCTCCTCTCCCCTCCACTCATGCACATAAAATAATAAAAGCTTTTTAAAATAATAATACTAATAATAAAAAAAAGCTTTTTTAAAAATTTTTTTCAATTTATTTATTTTCAGAAAAACAGTTTAAAAAATGTATTTGTTCTTGGGATGCCTGGGTGCCTTCAGTGGGTTAAGCCTCTGCCTTCAGTTCCGGTCATGGTCTCAGGGTCCTGGGATCAAGCCCCTCATTCGGCTGTCTGCTCTCTGCTTCCCCCCCCCCCGCCTGTCTCTCTGCCTATTTGTGATCTCTCTCTCTCTCTGTCAAATAAATAAATAAAATCTATAAAATAAATGTATTTGTTCTTATCTATCTATGTATTTGTTATTTATCTAGGTTAGATATTCAGAGGGACAACCAAGTGGATAGAATACATGAGAAACATAATGAGCTTTCTCCAAATTCTGAAATTTCTCTACATTAGAGTAAAAAAATTAATTAATGAAATTAAAAAGGCACATTTCATTTGCATTTTTCACCTCGAATTGAAGAGCCAGTTTCTAATGGAAGAACATGAGCTGAAAAGACACCAATAAAATAGCTGGGTTTCATAAGCCCTGGGACTGCTTTCCCAGGACAAATAGCATTTGTGGTTTCAAACAGGGAGTCTCTGTGGCTGGTTTCAGTGAACAACGACTCAAATCAAACTTTGTGCAGCTGTTCTGACAAGGAGGAAATGTGTAAACATTCTCAAAACTCACCAAAGACTGTCAGGTAGGGGACTGCCGTGCTTCTGTTTTGCCACAGAGTGTCCCCGTCTTCATTCCTTGCTCACCTGGTCAGTTTCTTCAATTCAGAATGGAGTCCTCTATCATACTAAAACCAACCTGAATTCGACATTTTATGCAAAGTGTGAAATATCATGCACATACACACAGACACATGCAACTCTCCGGCAGACCCAGCCCTAGTCTGAGCTCTTGCTGTGCCTCTGAGCTCACTGAAAAGTCCTTTTAAAATAAGAAAAAAGAAAAAGGGAAGAAGAAAAAAGAGAGGATAAAGGAAAGAAGGAGAGAAAGGGGAAGAAAGGAAAGAGACAAGAAAAAAAGGAGGGCTCTTCAATGGGATGGTAAGGAGAAATATTGGGGGGCGCCTGGGTGGTTCAGTGGGTTAAAGCCTCTGCCTTCAGCTCAGGTCATGATCCCAGAGTCCTGGGATCGAGCCCTGCATCGAGCTCTCTGCTCAGCAGGGAGCCTGCTTCTCTCTCTGTCTGCCTGCCTCTCTGCCTACTTGTGATCTCTGTCTGTCAAATAAGTAAATAAAATCTTTAAAAGGAAAAAAAGAGAGAGAAATATTGGGTTACCCTACAGAATACCTCTCTAGGTGTTTCTAGCTTTAAAGGGGGCTCTTTTAATTCAAGGCAGACTCATTCAGTGACTGAAACAAACCAAAACCCAAGTCTCAACTTTGGGGTTCTTGTTCCAGTCATCTCCCATGAGGCCATGTAGAAGAGAGAAAGTGTTTATTTATTGCTCTATTATGACTGAAACCAACATTATTGGGCAGTTACTTTCCAAAAAATGTAACGTCAAAACTTCAATTTCATGAAACAACGGGTTTGGTCAAGGCCAAAATGCTTTGAGAGTACCTTTTTTTTTTTTTTTTTTCCTCATGGTATTTCCATTGCTGGTGCTAGCCAAAACCCAAACTACATACCCAGATGAAAATAAACATAAATCAGAAAACCCCAGGAATGGTCTGAGCCTCGCGTGAAGAGTGAATGAATGATGACTTAGGTTAGCTTGTATTTTATCTGAAGTAGGTCCTTGATTTTTCTTTTCCCTTCTTTTCTTTTTTGAGCTGGCTAGATCAGGATTTCTTTTTATTCCTTATTGGTTTATACCCTTTATTTTTATACAAATAAAATTGTTATAGCATCCCTCCAAAAAGAACTATCCAGAAATTTAGCCTACTCCATTAAATGTCAGGCAGATTCCATATCATATCCATATCATATCACAGTGATTTCTCCAGTTATTCCTGATGAGGGGCTTCAGCTAGGACTTGACCTTTTTAAAATAATAATATAATAAATATAATGATAACCTATAGTTATATAATAAAAGGAAACCCTGAGTCTCTACTCCCCAGATTACTTGCTCTTGGGGAAAATATGGTAGCACCTTTTTGTAAGTCTTACCTTAATGTTAGAAGTAAAAGAGTCAGAAATTCACTGACAAGTAACCATTTTATTTGTTTGTAGACTTGGTGACTTTTTCTCCTAATATAGACAGGATGAAGCACATAAAAGCATTTATTAAAGGACATATTTTTGCCTGAAAACAAGCCCTGTTTCTGCCCCCACAGGATGTTGGTGCTTTCCACAGACCTCGTGTTGATTACCCTCTGTGGGAAGTAGCGGTCAACTCTAATTAACTAATTTACTTTCAACAAGTGTTTAATTAGGGCCTTTGCCCATATGTTGTGCTCTTTTGAAGATTATTCACAATGTAGGAACTTTATTAAAATACAAAGAATTAGTCTGGTTCTCTGACATGAGAATACTTTGAACTTGTAAGAAATAATGGGAATCAGTTGACAACTATCAAATTCAATAAATAAATATTGAACAACTTAGAAGGGCATTGAGCCGTCCACCGTGGGGATAAAGTAGTTAGCCTTCAGAGAACAGAGCTGAAGATGAATACTTCAAAACCAAATTGCAATATTCCGAAGAAGCCAAATTATAATCTCTGATGGTGGATTGAGAATAATATTTTTTTGACTAGTAACTGTGTATCAGATACCTTCTGCACTCTGTCTCCTTTTGTGCTCACAAGAATCCTACAACCCAAATCATCCTCATTTTCAGGGTCCTGGGATACAGCCCCAAGTCCAGCTCCACACTCAGCTGGAAGTCTGGGACTCTCTCTCTCCTCTGTCTCCCCCACCCTGCAACCCTCTCTCTAAGGTAAATAAATATATATATATATATATTTTTAAAAATCACCCTCAATTTGTAGGTAAGACAACAGATACAAAGAAGGGCTAACTGGCCATGGTCAGAGACGACAGGCTGCAGATTCAAGATTTGAACCAAGAAAGTCTTAAGCATGGTAGATTTACATTAAAGAGGTGCTTCCCAAAGGGATCTAGAGGAATCCCCAGGGAATATGGTGAAACTGCAGATTCTAACTAAGTAGGTCATGGGTAGGGTCTGAGAGTCTGCATTTTTTTTTTCAAATTTTTAGGTCTTTTTTTTATTTTAAAGATTTTATTTATTTATTTGACAGAGATATATCACAAGTAGGCAGAGAGGTAGGCAGAGAGAGAGAGGGAAGCAAGCTCACTGCTGAGCAGAGAGACTGATTTGGGGCTCGATCCCAGGACCCTGGGATCATGATCGGAGCTGAAGCCAGAGGCTTAACCCACTGAGCCACCCAGGCATCCCCGAGTGTCTGCATTTTTAACAAGCTCCCCTTAATGTTCATGCCACTGACCTTCCAAACACACTGTGAAGAGCAAGGACTTAGAGGGAGAGTGAGGATTTCAATCAATTAAATGTGGTGAACATGTCAGAGGCTACTGAGAATCAGAGAGGATCAGCAAGTTAATCAACAACATGGAGCTAATTTAAAAAAAAAAAAAAAGAAAGAAAGAAAGAAAGGAAAGGAAAAGAAAAGAAAAGAGAGAAAGAACGAACTCAGGAGGGGCCCCCCGCTGGCTCAGTCAGTAGAGCATGTGGCTATTGATTTTGGGGTTGTGAGATCGATCCTCATGTTTGATGTAGAGATTACTGAAAAATAAAATCTTAAAAAAAGAAAAAAAAAAAAAGTTCAGGCTCCAGAAACAGACTGTGGCTATAAACCCTTTACTCTTTCTTCCTCAAGCAGTAAGACTATGAGATTATAAAATACAGACATAGAGGCAGTAATGATTAAAACTGGAGTTTAACAATTGTCTCTTAGGATGGTCCTATCCTGGCTAGAACTGAGGTCACACCACATCTGTTGACGTCCTTGAATACCAGAGCATAGGACACGGAGTGTGCCTTTCAACCCTGCAATAACTCTATTATCAGAGAACAGGTAAGAATGAATGAGTTGCTGGGGGAAGCTGAGGCGTTCTTCCAGAAGCAGCGGCACCGGCAGTAGAGAAGCGCAGAGTCAGACTTTGTGGTTCGAATCCCATCATCACCCACTCGTTGTTTGACCTAGATTGAGTTAGTTAACTTTTTTGTGCTTCTGTTTATCTGTAAAATGAAGATAATTATAGCACCTGCCTCTGAAGATTTTTCCAAGTATTACATGGGATCTCACTGAAATGTGCTCAAAACACTTCCTCACATGGAATAAAAGCTATGCATTTCTATGAGGCAATCTAACCTTGTTCTGCCTGATGGGCTGAACCCAAATGAGCTCTGCCATAGCAGCAATGGAGGAGCAAATGGAGGAGAAAATGGAGGAGCAAAGGAGGAGCAATGGTAAGAATGAACCAAAATAAGGTAGAGGAAAAATGTCTTTAAAGCTCAGCTCTGCTAGTAATTTGCTGACCTTGCACAAGTCACTATATTTCCCCGGGCCTCAGCTTCCTCACCTGTAGAAGAAAGAGTGTTGAGTGGACTGGAAATTTCAGACATTTCTTCCAGATACACTAAAGATCTAAAATTCTATTATAGAATGGGAAAGGAGAGGAGAGAAATGGGAATAGGAATGACTTGCAAAGCTTTTAATAAGGTTCAATCCAACTCCCAAGATTCCTAAACCCCCCTCCCACCAATTTAGTAAGTCTAAAAAGAGACATAAAAACCAGCATCTTAATAAGCAGCTCCTATGATTTTGATGTTTGCTATCCCCATTCTTTGAGGAACACTGTCCTAGGTAATACAGAAAAAAAAAAAAAAACAGTCTAGAATTGCAGTTTTTGCAAATAATCCTTATATATGTGATCCAGATGTGGATAAAAATGAAATATCCCACTAAAAAAATAAATAAATAGAAAATAAAATATCGAAGGTAATGACAGCTTCTATTTACTGAGCACATACTCTATGCCATGCATACAATAAATATGAGATTTTTGATGTGTATGTGTATAAAATACTGTTTTCACAAAAATCCCTGCAGTTGTTTTGAGTTGGACTTTAAGTTATGTTACCCTTTTAATTCCCATCTCATTTTTTTTTTTTTTTTTTTTTTTTGGAAGACAGGGGAGGCGAGGGTGAGAGAGAGGGAGAATCTTAATCCATTCTAGGTTGGAGACTGACAGGGGGCTTGACCTCAGAACCCTGAGATCATGGTTTGAGCCAAAATCAAGAGCGGGAAGCTTAACCCACACAGCCATGAAGGTGCCCCTATTAATTTCCTTTTTATTTAATCCATGATGAGTTGAGGTTTTGCTCCTTGCAACCAAAAATACCCTAGGTAATTCACATATTCTATTCCAGGCACTGCAGGTTTAAATGAGTTTTTCCAGAAAGCTCAAAGACTCAGGATAGAGGAAAAGAGTATCAGACTAGTAAAGTTGTGATGAGTTTCAGAACTTCTATTTAAGATGCTATGGAAACACTGGGGAGGGATAGCACTGCTTTAGGAGAGGGGAGCTTGAACTAATTCCAGAAAAATGAGCGAACACACTGAGAAGGGCATTGCAGGCGAAGGCTGGCTTGTGCTAAGGCACAGATCCAGGAGAAAGGGGGCTTACCTGCCCGGTATGGTAACACAGATTATCAGCAGATCTATTCATGCAACAAAGAATGATTTTGTCTCCTCTGGGCACTATGTGACAGACCTATCTGGGATGTTAAGACCTTGAAGCTAACAGAACTGAGTTCAAGTCTCAACTTTTTAGCTGTGTGATTCTGAGTAAGGTCCTTAACCTCCCCAAGCCTCCATTCCCTCTTCTGAAAAGTGGTGTCAATGATGCCTATTTTGCCAGTAGTTTAAAGTCGGAAGATAATGAGTTTAAAGTGCTTGGTACATCATTTTTATTATCAGTTCAATTATGATCACTACCTGTGTGCTAAGAATGCCAAGAGAGAAAGACATTGTCCCTGCTTATGAGATGCTTAACATTTAGTTGGCAAGAATAAAATACAAGCAAATAGTTTGCTGAGAATGGGAATGCACCAGAGAGTATGAGAAGCACAGTTCTTGAATTTAATTTGATTATAACAAATTATTTATTCATTTGAACATACATAAACAGGTGATCAAGGTTTCATATAAGATCATGGTTTCCATAGCTGCGTGGAGAACTGATTGTTAAGAAGAGGCAGCAGAGTGGGGAAGAGGCCTTCCACCTTGTGGAAGGTGATGAGAGAGGATAAGCTAGGAAGCAGGGGCTGGGTAAAGGTAGATTTGCGAGATATTTAGGAGAACAGACTGGATTTGGATTTTATGCCTGAGCTACAAGTCTTGGCTGATGCCTGTGTTCCTAGTTCAGGAATGTTTCATATTGACGTCTTCCTGGAGAATGTGAAAAACAAGATGTAGAGCCAGAATCCTCATTGTCCTCACCCGATCTGGCTAACGCTCGCCAGCAATTGATTATTCATTCCCTCTCTGCAACGTGCGCTATCCGAGTGCAACTTTCAGTGTGCCGCACGGTACCTTGCCGCTCATATCTAAACTTTTGTTGTATCTTCAGAGGTTCTCAAATTTCAGTCCTTAAACTAGCAACATTTCGGACATGTGAGAAATGCAGATCCTTGGGCCCCCATTCCAGAATGACTGAATTAGAAATTCTGAGCCGGGGCCTCTTGGTCTGGGATCGAACAGCTCACCAGGTGATCCCCATCCAGTCCGGATTTTGTAGAATTGCCAGTCTACAACCTTCAGCACACCAGGTGATTTGTAACATCCTGGTTTGTGCAAGAGGAAGCAGCTCCAACAACATCGTGCCAGTCGCTGAGGAGGAGAACCCTGGTTTTCTGATGGAGGACAGTGGGGCAACATAGTAGAACCTTTCCACAAAATACAAGTGAGCTCCAACTGGGAAAATTGCAGTGAGTTTGGAAAGCCCTTTAGCTGATCTGGCACAATCTGGGTCTTCTTCCTGAGGCAAATCGCAATGCCCAGCGTAGCTATGATATACACCTACGTCAGGATTAGTCTGGTATCAAAACTCCCAACCCCACTAGGAGGATAATTGAGGCTGGTGGAGTATGTGGGAGGTAATCAAGAGAAAAAGTGTCCCTCAAGCATGTTTTTTGTGCACACTGGGCCATTCCACTATTCTTACAGACAAGCCTAATCAAACTCCAAGAGGCAAATATAATAGCCTATCATGGAGGAGGAGTCAAGATGGCGGAGAAGTAGCAGGCTGAGACTACTTCAGCTAGCCGGAGATCAGCTAGATAGCTTATCTAAAGATTGCAAACACCTGCAAATCCATTGGCAGATCGAAGAGAAGAAGAACAGCAATTCTGGAAACAGAAAAACAACCACTTTCTGAAAGGTAGGACCGGCGGAGAAGTGAATCCAAAGCGACGGGAAGATAGACCCCGGGGGGAGGGGCCGGCTCCCGGCAAGCCGCGGAGCAACGGCGCACAAAATCAGGACTTTTAAAAGTCTGTTCTGCTGAGGGACATCGCTCCAGAGGCTAAACCAGGGCGAAGCCCACGCGGGGTCAGCGTGGCCTCAGGTCCCGCAGGGTCACAGAAGAATCAGGGGTGTCTGAGTGTCGCAGAGCTTGCGGGTATTGGAATGGGAAAGCCGGCTACAGAGACAGAGCCGACAGTAAACTCACAGCTCGGGGTTACCTTGAACCGGTCGCAGGCTCAGTGAGGTCAGGCAGACAGGAGTTACTGGGCGCTGTTCTCTGAGGGCGCTCTGAGGAGTGGGGCCCTGGGCTCTCGGCTCCTCCGGGCCAGAGACCAGGAGGCCGCCATTTGTATTCCCGTCCTCCGGAACTCTACGGAAAGCGCTCAGGGAACAAAAGCTCCTGAAAGCAAACCCGAGCGGATTACTCACCCCGGCCCCTGATAAGGGCGGTGCAATTCACTTGAGACACTTGAGAATCACTACAACAGGCCCCTCCCCCAGAAGATCAACAAGAAATCCAGCCTAGACCAAGTTCACCTACCAAGGAGTGCAGTTTCAATACCAAGGAGAGCAGCAGAATTCCAAAGGAGGAGAAAGCAAAGCACGGAACCCATGGCTTTTTCCCTGTGATTTTTTTTAGTCTTGCAGTTAATTTAATTTTTTTCTTTTTCATTTTTTGTTTTTTTTTTCTCGCCTTCCGGTAAATTTTTTTTTTAACTTTTACCTTTTTCTTTTTTAACATTTTTTAACTAGTTTATCTAATATATATATATTTTTCTTTTTTACATTTTTCTTATTTGTTTTCTTTTTTTTAATTCTTTTCTTTTCTTTTTTCTTTTTTTTTTTCTTTCTTCCTTTTTGAACGTCTTTTTATCCCCTTTCTCCCCCCTCACGATTGGGATCTCTTCTAATTTGGTTAAAGCATATTTTCCTGGGGTTGTTGCCACCCTTTTAGTATTTTACTTGCTTCTTCATATACTCTTATCTGGACAAAATGACAAGACGGAAAAATTCAACACAAAAAAAAGAACAAGAGGCAGTACCGAAGGCTAGGGACCTAATCAATACAGACATTGGTAATATGTCAGATCTAGAGTTCAGAATGACAATTCTCAAGGTTCTAGCCGGGCTCGAAAAAGGCATGGAAGATATTAGAGAAACCCTCTTGAGAGATATAAAAGCCCTTTCTGGAGAAATAAAAGAGCTAAAATCTAACCAAGTTGAAATAAAAAAAGCTATTAATGAGGTGCAATAAAAAATGGACGTTCTCACTGCTAGGATAAATGAGGCAGAAGAAAGAATTAGTGATATAGAAGACCAAATGACAGAGAATAAAGAAGCTGAGCAAAAGAGGGACAAACAGCTACTGGACCATGAGGGGAGAATTCGAGAGATGAGTGATACCATAAAACGAAACAACATTAGAATAATTGGGATTCCAGAAGAAGAAGAAAGAGAGAGGGGAGCAGAAGGTATACTGGAGAGAATTATTGGGGAGAATTTCTCCAATATGGCAAAGGGAACGAGCATCAAAATTCAGGAGGTTCAGAGAACACCCCTCAAAATCAATAAGAATAGGCCCACACCCCGTCACCTAATAGTAAAATTTACAAGTCTCAGTGACAAAGAGAAAATCCTGAAAGCAGCCCAGGAAAAGAAGTCTATAACATACAATGGTTAAAATATTAGATTGGCAGCTGACTTATCCACAGAGACCTGGCAGGCCAGAAAGAGCTGGCATGATATTTTCAGAGCACTAAATGAGAAAAACATGCAGCCAAGAATACTATATCCAGCTAGGCTATCATTGAAAATAGAAGGAGAGATTAAAAGCTTCCAGGACAAACAAAAACTGAAAGAATTTGCAAACACCAAACCAGCTCTACAGGAAATATTGAAAGGGGTCCTGTAAGCAAAGAGAGAGCCTACAAGTGGTAGATCAGAAAAGAACAGAGACCATATACAGTAACAGTCACCTTACAGGCAATACAATGGCACTAAATTCATATCTCTCAATAGTTACCCTGAATGTTAATGGGCTAAATGCCCCTGTCAAAAGACACAGGGTATCAGAATGGATAAAAAAACAAAACCCATCTATATGTTGCCACCAGGAAACTCATTTTAAGCCCGAAGACACCTCCAGATTTAAAGTGAGGGAGTGGAATAGAATTTACCATGCTAATGGACATCAGAAGAAAGCAGGAGTGGCAATCCTTATATCAGATCAATTAGATTTTAAGCCAAATACTATAATAAGAGATGAGGAAGGACACTATATCATACTCAAAGGGTCTGTCCAACAAGAAGATCTAACAATTTTAAATATCTATGCCCCCAACATGGGAGCAGCCAACTATATAAACCAATTAATAACAAAATCAAAGAAACACATCAACAATAATACAATAATAATAGGGGACTTTAACACACCCCTCACTGAAATGGACAGATCATCCAAGCAAAAGATCAGCAAGGAAATAAAGGCCTTAAACAACACACTGGACCAGATGGACATCACAGATATATTCAGAACATTACATCCCAAAGCAACAGAATACACATTCTTCTCTAGTGCACATGGAACATTCTCCAGAATAGATCACATCCTCGGTCCTAAATCAGGACTCAACCAGTATCAAAAGATTGGGATCATTCCCTGCATATTTTCAGACCACAATGCTCTAAAGCTAGAACTCAACCACAAAAGGAAGTTTGGAAAGAACCCAAATACATGGAGACTAAACAGCATCCTTCTAAAGAATGAATGGGTCAACCAGGAAATTAAAGAAGAATTGAAAAAAATCATGGAAACAAATGATAATGAAAATCCAATGGTTCAAAATCTGTGGGACACAACAAAGGCAGTCCTGAGAGGAAAATATATAGTGGTACAAGCCTTTCTCAAGAAACAAGAAAGGTCTCAGGTACACAACCTAACCCTACACCTAAAGGAGCTGGAGAAAGAACAAGAAAGAAACCCTAAGCCCAGCAGGAGAAGAGAAATCATAAAGATCAGAGCAGAAATCAATGAAATAGAAACCAAAAAGACAATAGAGCAAGTCAACGAAACTAGGAGCCTGGTTCTTTGAAAGAATTAATAAAATTGATAAACCCCTGGCCAGACTTATCAAAAAGAAAAGAGAAAGGACCCAAATAAATAAAATCATGAATGAAAGAGGAGAGATCACAACTAACACCAAAGAAATACAAACTATTATAAGAACATACTATGAGCAACTCTACGCCAACAAATTTGACAATCTGGAAGAAATGGATGCATTCCTAGAAACATATAAACTACCACAACTGAACCAGGAAGAAGTAGAAAGCCTGAACAGACCCATAACCAGTAAGGAGATTGAAACAATCATTAAAAATCTCCAAACAAACAAAAGCCCAGGGCCAGACGGCTTCCCGGGGGAATTCTACCAAACATTTAAAGAAGAACTAATTCCTATTCTCCTGAAACTGTTCCAAAAAATAGAAATGGAAGGAAAACTTCCAAACTCATTTTATGAGGCCAGCATCACCTTGATCCCAAAACCAGACAAGGATCCCATCAAAAAAGAGAGCTATAGACCAATATCCTTGATGAACACAGATGCGAAAATACTCAACAAAATACTAGCCAATAGGATTCAACAGTACATTAAAAGGATTATTCACGACGACCAAGTGGGATTTATTCCAGGGCTGCAAGGTTGGTTCAACATCCGCAAATCAGTCAATGTGATACAACACATCAATAAAAGAAGAACAAGAACCATAGGATACTCTCAATAGATGCTGAAAAAGCATTTGACAAAGTACAGCATCCCTTCCTGATCAAAACTCTTCAAAGTGTAGGGATAGAGGGCACATACCTCAATATCATCAAAGCCATCTATGAAAAACCCACCGCAAATATCATTATCAATGGAGAAAAACTGAAAGCTTTTCCGCTAAGGTCAGGAACACGGCAGGGATGTCCATTATCACCACTGCTATTCAACATAGTACTAGAGGTCCTAGCCTCAGCAATAAGACAACAAAAGGAAATTAAAGGCATCCAAATCGGCAAAGAAGAAGTCAAGTTATCACTCTTCGCAGATGATATGACACTATATGTGGAAAACCCAAAAGACTGCACTCTAAAACTGCTAGAACTTATACAGGAATTCAATAGAGTTTCAGGATATAAAATCAATGCACAGAAATCAGTTGCATTTCTCTACACCAACAGCAAGACAGAAGAAAGAGAAATTAAGGAGTCAATCCCATTTACAATTGTATCCAAAACCATAAGATACCTAGGAATAAACCTAACCAAAGAGACACAGAATCTATACTCAGAAAACTATAAAGTACTCATGAAAGTAATTGAGGAAGACACAAAGAAATGGAAAAATGTTTCATGCTCCTGGATTGGAAGAATAAATATTGTGAAAATGTCTATGCTACCTAAAGCAATCTACACATTTAATGCAATTCCTATCAAAGTACCATCCATCTTTTTCAAAGAAATGGAACAAATAATTCTAAAATTTATATGGAACCAGAAAAGACCTCGAATAGCCAAAGGGATATTGAAAAAGAAAGCCAACGTTGGTGGCATCACAATTCCGGACTTCAAGCTCTATTACAAAGCTGTCATCATCAAGACAGCATGGTACTGGCACAAAAACAGACACATAGATCAATGGAACAGAATAGAGAGCGCAGAAATAGACCCTCAACTCTACAGTCAACTAATCTTCGACAAAGCAGGAAAGAATGTCCAATGGAAAAAAGACAGCCTCTTCAATAAATGGTGCTGGGAAAATTGGACAGCCACATGCAGAAAAATGAAATTGGACCATTTCCTTACACCACACACAAAAATAGACTCAAAATGGATGAAGGACCTCAATGTGAGAAAGAAATCCATCAAAATCCTCGAGGAGAACACAGGCAGCAACCTCTTCGACCTCAGCCGCAGCAACATCTTCCTAGGAACAATGCCAAAGGCAAGGGAAGCAAGGGCAAAAATGAACTATTGGGATTTCATCAAGATCAAAAGCTTTTGCGCAGCAAAGGAAACAGTTAACAAAATCAAAAGACAACTGACAGAATGGGAGAAGATATTTTCAAAGGACATATCAGAAAAAGGACTAGTGTCCAGAATCTATAAAGAACTTAGCAAACTCAATGCCCAAAGAACAAATAATCCAATCAAGAAATGGGCAGAGGACATGATCAGACATTTCTGCAACGAAGACATCCAGATGGCCAACAGTCACATGAAAAAGTGCTCCATATCACTCGGCATCAGGGAAATACAAATCAAAACCACAATGAGATATCACCTCACACCAGTCAGAATGGCTAAAGTCAACAAGTCAGGAAATGACAGATGCTGGTGAGGATGCGGAGAAAGGGGAACCCTCCTACACTGTTGGTGGGAATGCAAGCTGGTGCAGCCACTCTGGAAAACAGCATGGAGGTTCCTCAAAATGTTAAAATAGAACTGCCCTATGACCCAGCAATTGCACTATTGGGTATTTACCCTAAAGATACAAACGTAGTGATCCAAAGGGGCACGTGCACCCGAATGTTTATAGCAGCAATGTCCACAATAGCCAAACTGTGGAAAGAACCTAGATGTCCATCAACAGATGAATGGATCAAGAAGATGTGGTATATATACACAATGGAATACTATGCAGCCATCAAAAGAAATGAAATCTTGCCATTTGCGACAACATGGATGGAACTAGAGCGTATCATGCTCAGCGAAATAAGTCAACTGGAGAAAGACAACTATCATATGATCTCCCTGATATGAGGAAGTGGGGATGCAACATGGGGGCTTAAGTGGGTAGGAGAAGAATTAATGAAACAAGATGGGATTGGTAGGGAGACAAACCATAAGTGACTCTTAATCTCACAAAACAAACTGAGGGTTGCTTGGGGGAGGGGGTTTGGGAGAAGGGGGTGGGATTATGGACATTGGGGAGGGTATGTGCTTTGGTGAGTGCTGTGAAGTGTGTAAACCTGGTGATTCACAGACCTGTACCCCTGGGGATAAAAATATATGTTTATAAAAAATAAAAAATTAAAAAAAAATAATAGCCCATCATGCCAGGCCAATAGAATTTCAAGGGTCAACAAGCCATCGTCTTAAAGGCTCCTGTTACAACTAGGCTACCAGACAGTTGTTCAGTTGTCTACTGGCCTCTGTGACACAACTCTATGCTTCTCGGAGAGAAGGGGAAAGGTTCCTTGGCCTTAATCCCCTTAGAGAAAGGGGATTAATCCCATCATGGCCCCTAGGTCTTAGGTCCCAAATGCCCCATCTGACTAAATGGCATTCCTGGATGGGCTACAAAGTTTGACAATTGCTATAAAATCCCTTCCTGTCAGTTTTCAGAATAAAACCCTCTGGACAGATGTATTTTCTTTCTCGTTAAATAAAATTTCCTCATCAAATGAGCTCTTTGGTCAAAATATTGTTGAAAATTCGTGATTTAAATTGCCTGTCCCTGAAGATACAAAAACTACGGTTCTAAGATCTGCCTTCTCTCATGACAAGAGGCTATGCTGGGCTATCTAGTTAACTGCAGCTGCTGATCCCCAATGCTGCTTAGTTTCTCACTAGGTTCAGTGCAGTTTCTCACAAAGTTCAGTGCCTCCCTGACCCTCTAAGCTAATTACACTCACAGCCCTGCTCACAGACATCCACAGGCAGGATCTAGACATGGAGGACTGCCCAGAGGGCAAATGGGAGACTTTTCCTTGGTTTGTTTTTCTCCAGGCTTAACAGGGATTGTTCAGTGCAGGTAGCCTTCCAGCCAAGTCTGATGTAGTCCCTTGGATCATCCACAGCATTTTTCTCCACTGCATTGTGGAGGAAATCCACTGCATTTCCAACCCTGCATTCTGTTTAGGACGGCGGCCATCACCTCTGTACTATCAGAATACGCTAAGCTCTAACTGAGTGACTTTGGGCAACCTTTTAATCAATGCAACCCTCATTTTCCTCATCCGTAAAATGAGAGCAGATGTGATGATCAAAACAAAACAAAACAAAAAAAGATTACTGTGGGATCTAGTGCATGGTGACGCATGATGATGATGATTGTTGTAGACCATTTTGCTGCTCCCCCCAGCTCCCCTAGGACCCTTATATACCATTTTTCTGTGCTTTTCCCCAGAGGCTTTTAACCAAGGGCTGTTGAGTATGGAAATATGGAAGCCCCAGGAGTCACTGGGACCATAAGTTTACTCTGAAACTTAAGAAACAAAAAGTTCATAGAAATGAAGGAAAGTTATCCTCCTTGCTTTAACAGAATGGCTTTAGCATAGTTTTATGTTGGTACTTCTTGACTTTGTGGTGATTTACAGTGTCATTGCTCACATCAGTGCCAATACGAGTGTGCATGCCAGCTTAACCTAGTGAAGACATAACCTCATGAATGGTCCAGTAGCTTCAGGGCCAAGGCAAAGGTGCTGGAGAGGGACAATAGTAAGAGTAAATCATTGGCAGCCACAACTAGCCATGTGGGTAATTTGATAGAAATTCAGAGAGCTTTATTTGTGAACTCTATAAATTTTTCCAGTATAACTCAGGACATTCAAAGTGACCTAAAAGTCAATTAATAGTAAATTTAAAAAACGGAGTCAGAAAAGTGTAGCATACTCCTGAGTCAGTATGAATTTTCTCCATGACTTAAAATGTAAGAGTGGCTACCATAAAGCTTCCTCCCTTCCCCCACCTCCCTCACCCCATGGGACCACAGATGAGGAAGCAGGAGGAAGGGCTAGGAATCCTAGGTGGGCTGGCCAAACGAGAACACCAAGTTCTTGCCCAGATCCTTCTTGTCCACTGCAACTTAGCTGACAGAACTGATCACCAACAGTCTATGGTATGAAATCTGCCCCTCAGCAGTCTGTCTTCACATCTGACCTTTTCATCTCTATCACCATCTCCTGTGCCTCAACTGCAGAATGCTCTGTGAATTATCAATCCCACAGTGCATGGTATCAGGGAGTTTGTGATAAACTATTGATGCTGATATTTATTTTTCTGTATCTATTCAATTCAGCTCAGCCCTACACTACCTGTAGGAAATCTAACTCCAACTCCTTTTTGTGCATTTTCTTCCCTTCCAATGGCTGTCTAAGAGCCCTGGAACTTTCTGTAAAAGAAGTCTCCAAGTCTATGAATTCTATTCTGCCATTTCCAAGAAACTAGTCCCTTGTGGCTCATTTAAGGACACTTTCCTATAGCAAATATGGTCTCTAGGACCTTCCAACCAGGCTTCTAAAGCCATGGTACTCAATGCCATAGTTCTTAATACCAGTTCCCTACTACATGGTCACCTTACCTGACTTCCTGTCACCTTGAGGGTCCCATGTGCTACCCCTCTTTCTCCAGTGTGATTTCATTCACCCTTTAAAGAAAATCATTCTTCTCTGTTCAACCCTTAAGACACCTGATTTAGAAAAATACAGCTCTAAGTTTTCATGATAATAATATTAAGAATAGCAATAGTTTACATTTTATGAACAATTTTATTCCCAGTACTATGGTGAAAACTAAAGTGACAGTGAATATAATATTAAAGAACTTACCATGTAATTAAAAAACAGAAAATACGTGGAGATTATAACACATGGCACTAAGTTTTGTCATGGTAAAAATTAATAAGTAAAAAAATAGTAGTGTCCATTTTTTTGGACACACTCCATTTACTATGGATATGTAAATATGGATAGTAAAAAGAATTTACTATCTTTTTGGCACTGATCCAAGGATGTCCACTTATGTAGTATATACCTCTTTCATATATTCTTCATAAAAACTGTTTTAGGTACATTTTGAGGCTTACGAGAAGCAGAGGTTAAGTAACTTCTACAATGTCTTCAGATAATAAGCGTCAGTCCTAAGATTTGAATCCATAACTGCTGACAAAACCTACTTCATCTTATCCCCATTCCCATCCCACCATGGGCACATAACAAAGGGTTATATCCAGTCTTGGTGCCTAGGGAGAGCTCCCTTATGGAAAGGATAAAAATTATATTTACAAGACCAAAAGAATATTTAGGAATTAGCCAGGCAAAATGGCAAGTGTGTAGCTGTGTGTGTGTACATTGGCAGTGGAGAGGGTTCCCAATAGAGAGACTAGCAAGTAAGTGCAAAAGTCCTCTGAGTCAACAAAGTAGGTTATTTATTACTAGTGCTGTCTGCTGGTACTTTAGAGATATAAAAAGTGGGAAATTCAAAAACATACTTAAACTGCTCTGAGGGTAATAGGAACTAATGATAGGTTTCTTTGTTTTTGTTTTTTTATTGTAATTTCCAAGTTTTTTTTTTTAATTTTTTATTAACATGTAATGTATTATTTGCCCCAGGGGTACAGGTCCGTGAATCATCAGGCTTACATGATTCACAGCACTCACCATAGCACATACCCTCTCCAATGTCCATAACCCAACCACCTTATCTGCACCCTCCACCCCCCAACAACCCTCAGTTTGTTTCATGAGATTAAGAGTCTCTTATGGTTTGTCTCCCTCCCAATCCCATCTTGTTTCATTTTCTCCTTCCCTACCTCCCATGACCCACCATGACCACCTGCCCTGCCTCTCAAATTCCTCATATCAAGGAGACCATATGATAATTGTCTTTCTCTGATTGACTTATTTTGCTTAGCGTAATACTCTCTAGTTCCACCCACAATGTTGCCAATGGCAAGATTTCATGGGTTTTGATTGCTGCATAATATTCCATTGTAAATGTATACCACAGCTTCTTTGTCCATTCATCTGTTGATGGACGTCTAGGTTCTTTCCATAGTTTGGCTATTGTGGACCTTGCTGCTACAAATATTTGGGTGTATGTGCTGCTTCAGATCACTACATTTGTCCCTTTAGGGTAAATACCCAGTAGTGCTATTGCTGGGTTGTAGGGTAGCTCTATTTTCAACATTTGAGGCACCTTCATGTTGTTTTCCAGAGTGGCTGCACCAGCTGCATTCCCACCATCAGTGTAGTAGGGTTCCCCTTTCTCTCATCCTTGCCATCTGTCATTTCCTGACTTGTTAATTTTAGCCATTCTGATTGGTATGAGGTGGTATCTGTGGTTTTGATTTGTATATCCCTAATGCCAAGTGATCAATGACAGGTTTTTGAGAGGGAATTAGCAAAATAAAATTTACCTTTTAGAAAGTTTGCATTGTATATAGTATGGGGAATGGGCTAAAGCTGATATATCTGGAAGTGGGGAGGTCTCAGTCTTCTCCCAAATGTGCATGTGTATTGCATGTATTTTAGCGTGTAACTGTGGTAGTAAACTGGATTTTTGTGTTTTATCTTTACACTGGATTTATTTATTCAGCAAATATTTACAGAGGGTTCTCAGGCAAGGCCATTACAAGCAATGAGGATTACAGTCCAGTATCCCTCATGAATATAGATTTAAAAATATTTAGCAATATATTGGCAAATCAAACTTAGCAATATGTGAAAGAATAATACATCTTGACCAAAAGAGTTTTAATCCAGGTACTTAAAGTTGATTTTGCATTTTAAAAAAAATCAAAGTAATCTTCTATCTTATCAGGAAAAAAAAGGGGAAGAATGCATGATTATTTCAATGGATGCATACAATATTTGACAGAATTCCACACCCACTCAGAAAAAAAGAAATTTAGCAAACTGGAAATAGAAGAGTATTTCCTCTACCTTCTAAGGACATGTACAAAATATAACTACCTAATATTGGACTTAAAGGAAAAGACTGAGCATGTTTCCTCTTAAGATTAGGAACAACTTAATGATGTACACTCTTGCCACTTCTCTTCAATATCGTAGTAGATGTCTTAGCCAGCCCAGGAAGACAAGAAAGAGAAATAAAAGGCATAAATATTAGAAAGATATAATTAAAGTGAGCAAGTCCAGTTGAAAATGCTGGTTCAGATGATTCTGTGGGCATAGAACCCTACCACCCCTGATGATAGAGCAAAACAAATGCTTTCTCTCTAGCTCAAAACCAGGAATCACCAAAGGCAGTTTGCTTTCACTCATCAGGGTAGCAGTAACTATTCCTATTTTGCTAGAATTAGGTAATCTCTCTAACCCTGATCCATAACTGAATTCTCAGGAAACTTGGTTGTCTTAGCAGCCTCCAGGAAACCCCATCAATGCTCTACATTTTTGACACCATTTTCATGAGCTCTAGAAAACAGGAAGTGGCAGATATTATAAATGTTTTTGTAGGACAGAAGTAGGAAGTAAAACCCCTCAAAATACAGGAGTTTTTCACATTGGTTAAGTTTCTGGGGATCCAGTAGTTTGGGGTATGCAGAAATTTTTCTTTCCAAAATGAAAAATAAGTTGTTATACCTAGCATGTATTCACTGTATGTCAAAGCTGCTGATGTCATTTGTTAGACATCTTTAACTTTTGAGACAACTTTTAACATATTTTGGTTAGTATTCTGAACAATGTACTAAGTGACCCAAAGGTCTACCAGTTTTGAATAGAACCTAAGAAATCTCTCCTGCTTGTCAAAATATAGATCAGGAGAACTCAGTGGAACCAATTGAATTAAAGCATTTTTGGAAGATCAGATTGTTGTTTGAAGTTTCAGGTAAGCCCCAATAAGAGAATCACAGTAGAGGTTATAAAGAAAAATTATGCTCTTCTACAACTGTTCCCCTTTTGAAGAAAAACAGCTCTCGGTTTGCCATTGGACACTGACAGAGAGTGACTGTGGAAAACAAGATGTATATGCAACCTGAGCTATCCACAGAGGACTGGGCATTAACTGTTACACCATCAGATGAAGTTGGTCATGCCCACACCACTCCAACTTCAAGTGGAAATGTAGCTGGGCAGGGCCTTGAAATTATAAACTGCTTGAACAGTTAGCTTGCATTTCCACTGAAATTACTTCTGTGGCACTGCTGTCTATTATGGCTTCGTGGGGAATTCTGCAGGATGGATGACCAAGAAAGAAAGAAATTGAGCTTATTTTAAAAATTGTCCTGCTTCATATGCTGGCATCAACTTGAAATGACCAGAAATATCCTAGGATGAGACATGGGAATGGCCATCCTAATAGACAGAATCTTCTTAATATGCCTCACTTTGTACAGTAGTGTGAGACTAAAAATGGCCATGTGAGATATAACTTTGAAAAACAATCTTAATATTCAGTGGGAAAAGCTCTTGTTGTTTTTGTTTTGTGTTGTTCTGTGACCTTTAATTTTTTTTGTCAAACATTAAAAACTTTCTCACTATCAATTACAAATGTATAGGGAAATAAAAAACAGTAAAACTAATATTTATGTAACACGCTGTAATTTAAAACATTAGAAATATTGAAAATTATTTTATTTCTTTACTTAAAAAGGAAGAGCTCATCAAAAGTAATTTAAAAAGTGATTATCTCATTGTTGTGTAAATTAAAAAATGGAGAGAGCTTTTTTTTCTATGCCTTAGTGAATTGCTATACTCTTTTATACCCATTGAACATTTTCCCTTTGTACTTACCACAGTAAGTATCATGAAGTGTCTCTGAGAGTTTTTTTAATGTTTCTTATGTACTTTTGGGGGGAGTCAGCATCACTTCTTTGGAATATCTTCACTTCTTATCACAACCACCTTCTTCCTTTATATCAGTAAGTTTGCCTTTGCTACATATCTGGAGTCTCTCAAATGGCAAAAATGTCAACATTCCCAAGGTCAACTGTTTCTTCTATAACTCGTTTTACATTTGATTTGAATTTTACTTCCAGCATTAACAGTTTTCACTTCTCTGTCACATGTTTATCTTTGTGGGTTAACTCTCTTTTACATTTTTGTAAAATTCAAATGGGTTTATCATTGGAAAACAGAGAAGCATTAAAGTGACAGACTTTGCTGTGTATGAACCAAATAACAGATGAGTGACCAGTAACTAGTAGTCTTTGGAAGAAGTGACACAGTTTGTCACTGATCATTATGTGCATCTGTTGTTTACTTAGTGATTTGTGGATTGAAGAGTTGGCAGTGAAGTTTATACATTAGGCAATTTCTCATAGTTAATATGCCATGGTAATTAAAATTTGAATGGTGTTGAGACTAAACCATGATATTTACTTAAGTAAACCATGATAAGTGAAATTCGTGCATATCAGAACCATACAAAGTAATAACTGCTGGTATATTGGTAATCCACTGTGTTGAAGGACAGATGGTCTAGGGCATGGGTCTATACTGATCTTCAGGCATGATTTGGCTATTTGGTCAGAGACTGAGAAGGGAGAATTTTTGAAGATTAGTGTCCAGGAGGCTTTGTTTTTTCAATTCAATTAACCAACAAATAGTACATCATTAGTTTCAAATATAGAATTCAGTAAGTAATTCATCAGTTGCATAAAATACCCAGTGCTCATCACATCATGTGTCCTCCTTAATGCCCATCACTCTGTTACCTCATCACCCCATCCACCTCCCCTCCTGTAACCATCAGTTTGTTTCCTGTAGTTACTAGTCTCTCATGGTTTGTCTCATTCTCTAATTTCTTCCCATTCAGTTTTCCTTCCATTCCATTATGGTCCTCTGTGCTGTTTCCTATATTCTACATGTGAATGAAACCATATGATAATTATCTTTCTCTGATTGACTTATTTAACTAAGAGTAATACAACACCTTCCAGTTCCATCCATGTCAGAGTAACGGTAAGATTTCATCCTTTTTAATGACTGGGTAATATTCCATTATGCACATGTGTGCATGTGTGTGTGTACACATCATAACTTCTTTATCCATTCTTCTGTAAATGGACATCTCAGCTCTTTCCATAGTTTGGCTATTATGGACAATTGCTGCTATAAACATTGGGGTACAGTTGTCTTTTGGATCACTACATTTGTATCTTTGAGGTAAATACCCAGCAGTGCAATTCCTGGGTCATTGAGTAGCTCTATTTTTACCTTCTTGAGAAACCTCCATACTGTTTTCCAGAGTGGCTATACCAGCTTGTATTCCCACCAACAGTGTAAGAGGGTTCCCCTTTCTCTACATCCTCTCAAACATTTGTTGTTTCCTGACTTGTTAATTTAAGCCAGTCTGACTGGTGTGAGGTGATATCTCATTGTGGTTTTTATTTGTATTTCCCTAATGCCACGTGATGTTGGGCTGATCCTCATGGAGCTCACTAGTCTTGCCATGGACCTCATTACCCATATAAACTAAGGTTTATCCAAGATGTAGTTACAGCTCCAGTTGGCAATTAACACCTTGCAAGGTTGGGCTATGGCATATATTCTGAGCCTGTGACTGAGATGAAGTGCTGTTTCTCCCAATGTTAGAATACATGGGGCTGGAAACCAGGAGTGAACGTAGATGTGGCACCTTCCATTATAGTACTTTATTACCCACTTATAAAACATTTTTTTTTATATTCCCTAGAACTATGAAATTTTCTGGTTGGAGGAGAGAAACATTCTTCCACCATGGGACATAGCAACTGTTGCATTGAATTCAAGTTGAGACTGTCCCTTTGCCATTTTAGACTTCTTATACTACTTGACAAACAGGAAATGAACCCCTGGGCTTCCTGGATTGATCCAGATTAGGGGTCTGCACACTTTTCCATAAAGGGGTAGACAATATTATACTTTTTGGTTTTGTGGGTCATATGTTTTCTGTCACAATTACTCAAGTCAGCTGTTGTGGTATGAAAGCAGCCACTGTCCATATTTAAATGAATGGGCATGGCCGTATCCTTACCAAGCAGGATCAAGGCACAAAGCCAATAAAAGGAAAGGGTCTCTTTCTCCTTTGGAGTCATCCCCATTTGCTACAGATAAGAGCAGATATCCTTTCAAACTCTCTCTGTTCCTTCCTGGGACAATAAAACAGGAATTCCAACCCTTTGAGAAGTGTTAGGAAGAACTCTATGATTTCCTTGCCAATTTTTCATTTCTACTTCTCTCAGGATTTGAAGAATGAGTGAGCACTGTACAGTGTGTGTTGGTTTCCACTGAGCCCTTTCTTTGAGAAAGTTTCATACCTGTACATTCCTCCATATATGCTCTGTGCTGTCCTGATCTCCTCTATGGAGTAAGTTTATTGGGAGGTCAGACTTTGCAAGGGCAGGTAGTTGTGAAGGTAGGGAAGTCTGCACTTTTGCTTGTAATTGGTGGGTAAGTTTAGCTTCTTCTTTGGTATCATCAGTCCTTTTGCAAACATCATTGTTTATTCACTGACCTCCCTCTTCTAAACCTCTGCTACATTTCAGGACACCTTGGAACCAATCTAAGACTTCTCCTATAATACCTAAAGGGTCTATTATTACAAATTGTGTGTATATGATCCCTAAGTTTTAAGATCATGAACATTTCTTAATATGAAATTGGAGAATATAAATTTCCCTTGTAATTGGAAAGTCAAGGATTCCAGAAGGGCAGGAACTAAATAATATACATATTTTTAAATTATTATAGCCATTAAGCAAGGCACTTTAGATATATCTCCTCATTTAACCCTTAAAACAACCATTTAAAACTTGTAGCAACCTACATATTGTATTCCCACTTTAGAAGAAAAATGGTAACCAGAGATGTTAAGTAACATAGTACTGCTTACACAAACTAGTAAGCAACAAAACCAGAATTTAAACACAGATCTCTTCGACTCCCAAATCCATGCTCTTAATCATTGTGTTATAGTAGCAATTAGTGGAAGGGAAACTCAAACAATAGTCATCATCTTTTGTCCACCATCTGTCAACTCTGAGTAGGAGAAACTACCCAAGAAAGAGAGGTAGTTTATCTGTGGCCATTCCTAAATAAGGGTTAAGGATTCCATAAATCAAACCTCTTCCTGCTTATAGAAACCTAAACTTGGGTGTACCCTAAGGCATAATTCTTCACCAGAGATGCAGTTCCTGGCTTCACCTGGTCCATACAAGGCTAATACAACTCAAGGTGGACTGATGGAATATAAGAACAAGTAGGATTCTGATACGGAAAAAATCTGAGAAGAGAGAGTTTTCAATGGTCTAACATGTTAGTGTCGCATTTTACATGGTCTCTACTTTGTCTTCTGTATTATGCAGTATTCTCATGTCTTTTTTCTCCACAATTTCCATAGTGATAGCTATTTTTCAATAAGTTATAAGATTTACATGGCTCATTGAAAATTCATGATCTATACAATTTATTTGGTATTCCACAATCTTCTTATACATCTTAAATACCCTCTTCCAAAGCCACTGTACAAAACTTTGTCTCTTCAAATATCTCCACTCAAGACAAATAACACCATCTAGTTTTATTGAGAAGGAAGCCATGTGACATATTTCTTCATTTATCTTCTTTAAACTGTCTGGATTATCTTAAGAGAATTTTCTTTTTCTTTTTTTTTTTTAAGATTTTATTTACTTATTTGACAGACAGAGATCCAAGTAGGCAGAGAGGCAGGCAGAGAGAGAGAGGAGGAAGCAAGCTTCCTGCTGAGCAAAGAGCCTGATGTGTGTGGGGGGGTCAATCCTGGGCCCTGAGATCATGACCTGAGCTGAAGGTAGAGGCATTAACCCACTGAGCCACCCAGGTGACCCTTAAGAGAATTTTCTTTGTAAATTCAGAATATTTACCTTAAAAATAAAAAAACAAGTGGAGATGCACAATAGACAATCACAATAATTTGAGTTACTTTGGTTTATACAGCTAAAAATTCATGTAAATTTTCAGCCATCTGGCTTACATATGGAAGAGAGTAGACTTACTGAATTGGCTGAGAACAAAAGGAGAACCATCTGGTCATCTAACAAACATTGCTTGAATGCCTACTCTGTGCCAGGAACTGTAACCAAAGTCAAAGATAATAGTTTGGTCATATGGTGCTCAATATAAGAAAGGCTTTTTCCAATTGTTTAAATAGTCGGGCAACAGAGTAGGCTATCTTAAAAACCTATAAATATTCCATTTGTGAACCAAATACCTGCTGACCACATCAAATATTATAAAAAGTTTTATTTTTTCCCATTGCAGAAGAGATCAGAATAATTCAGTTAATTTTAGCTCAATGCTTTTATGGAATGATAATTCTAGGCCCTTTTCCTGCCCAGTACTCATTTTCTACCCAGCACTCTTTTTATTTCCACATTCATTTAAAAATGTATCTACTCTCAGGTTTATCTTTTTGCTAATGACTCATAATTGGTTTTCTCTAGTCCTAAGAAATCCTTAAGCACCGGTCATACCTGGTCCTTCTACTGGGCATTTCCATTTGGATGTTTTTCTGTCTGTCCAAAATTAAAGTATTTATTCAAACTTATCCTTAGCTCAAAACTCAGTCCTCTTTCTGAAATATACATTTCTATCAATAGCATCATTTTATTTTTTCAGTAATTTTGGCACAAAATCTTATAGTGACCATTGATGTACTACATCCCTAGGCCTTAGAATTGGTAATCAATCATGTTGGCTCAGTATTTCTTTCTTTTTTTTTTTTTAAGATTTTATTTATTTATTTGACAGAGAGAGATCATAAGTAGGCAGAGAGGCAGGCAGAGCAAGAGAGGAGGAAGCAGGCTCCCCACTGAGCGGAGAGCCCGATGCGGGACTCGATCCCAGGACCCTGAGATCATGACCTGAGCCGAAGGCAGCGGCCTAACCCACCGAGCCACCCAGGCGCCCCGGCTCAGTATTTCTAATGTTCTCTCACCACTTAAAAAAAAAAAAAATGTTCCACCTACCCTTCCAAGTTCATGACTCTCTATTCCTTAGGCTAAGGAGTAGGATACACTATCAAATCTCTGTCTTTCTTGCCATTCCTCCAAATAAATAAGCACATGTATTCTTTTGAAGATTTTACTGCTTATTAACTCTAGCATTTATCAAAATGTAAGTGGATTTGGACCATATTTCTCTATAGGTACAATAAATAAAAATCATTCATTTCTCTCAACCTCAGGCAGCACAAAATATTCAGTAGGTATTTTATAGAATAGAAGAATGAAAGTACATTACTAAAATATTAAAGTCATTTGAAATTTGAAAAATTCTAGATGAGTGTCTTAATTCAATGTTTCTTTTTACACATGACAAGTCAAACTAGACCAACTTACAATATTATTGCACTTAAGAAACTCTTTTTAGGAGCTCGTTCTGCAAAGGATGGGCCACAGTCTTTCCTGGATGTACAATAGCCACCTCTTGGATTTATATAGATTGACATGTGGCTAGTAGTAATCCCATCTCCCTGCACTGATCTGTAGTTGCACTTCATTATACTAAATTGTAAGTACCCGTTAGGCAGGAACTTTGTTTTAAAGTAAGCATCTGAATTCTTAGATCCTAGTAGAGTGTGGCTTTTTATAAATCTGTTCAGTAAAGAAACCCTGATAATTGTTGTTATTATTATTATTATTATCATCATTTTGCTTTTTATATATAAGAAAAAAATAATAAAACTACAGTTTTTAAAAAATGGACAAAATATTTGAACAGATGCTTTATCAAAGAAGAGATGATAGCAAATAAGCACACGAAAATATGCTAGCAGCATACAAGCAGGAACACAATAATATACTACTATGCACTTATTAGAATATGAAAAATGAAAAAGACTGACCAAGTGTTGATGAATATATGAATCAACTGGAATTCTCATCCATTTTCGTGGGAATGAATAGTACAATGACTTTGGAAAATAGGTTGTCAGATTTTTACTTCTTTTATGATTTTATTTATTTGACACAGTGGGTGTAGGGAGAGCAGCAGGCAGAAGGAAAAGCAAGCTCCCAGCCGAGAAAGGAGCACGACTGGGGCTGGATCCCAGCACCCTGGAATCACGACTGAGCTGAAGGCAGCCTCTCAAGGAACAGCGCCCCCCAGGTGCTCCAGGCTGTCAGATTTTTAAATCTTAAACTTAAACCTATGGTCTCATCTAGTCATTTCACTCCTAGAAATCTACTAAGGGGAAAAAAGCCATGTGTCTTTATAAAGACTTGCCTATGAATATTCACGACAGTTCTTCGTAATAGCCAAAAACTGGAAATGACCCAAATACCCATAAACTATTTAATGAATAAATGAATTATGGTGTATTCATACAATGAAATACTCAGCAATAAAAGGGATGAACTCATGATACATATAACAATATATATAAATCTCAAAAGAATTATACTGAATGAAAGAAGCCAGGGATAAAAAGGGTGCACATTGTACTATACCATTTGTATAAGATTCTAGAAAATTTAATCTACAATGACGAGAAGGGGGTTATTAATTGTCTGAGGATACAGAGGGCTGCAAAGGGAGATTACAAAGGGGCACAAGGAAACTTTTGGATGCATTGTACACTTTTAAAAGTATGCAGTTATTTATTAATTAATCTCGATAAATATGTTTAAAAAAAAGAAGAAGAAAGGAAATAAGAAAAAAACCCTGCTTTTTACAATATTGAAGATCCCTATCATGTGGACAAATAGAGTCATAGAAGAAGACTTGCCTTTATTAAATGAAAATCTCTGAGGATTATTGCTGCAAATGCAAGAATTTATTTATTCTTTTTTTTTGAATTATTAATTTTTTATTTTTTATAAACATATATTTTTATCCCCAGGGGTACAGGTCTGTGAATCACCAGGTTTACACACTTCACAGCACTCACCAAAGCACATACCCTCCCCAATGTCCATAATCCCACCCCCTTCTCCCAAACCCCCTCCCCCCCAGCAACCTAAGTCAAGCAGAGAATTTATTTATTCTTTTAACCGATCTTTATTTAGGAGTTTTTACCTTTTAGACAGTCTTTTAGGTGCCGGGGATATATGTATGACTAATGCAAGTGAAATTCCTGTCCTCTTGGCGACTACATCTTAAGGGATAGAGGGAGCAACATGCTTAACATACAAATGGGTTCTAAGTCATTGCCAGAAATAGTGATGCAGAGGAAGTTGACAGGAATGATGGAGAGAAGGGATGCTATTTTAGCTTGGATGGTCAGCAAAGATCTGACTGGTGACATTTGAGCTTAAAAAGTTTTTTATAGTATTAATGCTTTTAATTCCTAAATTTTCATTATTTCATATTTTCTGATTTTTGAGATGTTAGACAGCAAATGGATGTCCTAGAGAGTAACTGGTAATTCTTTGACTCTTTATGTGACTCATGTTCTGGATCTTAAGAACGCATTTTTGGGGTTTGTTGGCAGTGGGGGTAAGCTATAGAGAGTTAAACGAAATATATATAATTTAAAGGCCTGTGAGATTTCTAAAAGCCAAACATCAATTAGGAAACCAGTTTCAAATTAGAATCATCTCCCTTAATTACCACTTTGAAGGGAATTACCTTGCCCCCATAATAGAACATGTAGCTCCCTTTCATTTTGCAGCTGAGTCTAAGTACTCTGTTTTTTATTTACCTGTTCTTGCCTGTACCAATTTTTACATGTCAGAATCAAAGTTCATCACGATGAAGGATGATATCGTCTATATGATCATACTGACACATCTGTGTTGTAACTTATCATTCACTCACCCACCCAGCATGCACTAAGCACCCACTGTGCTCTGAGCACTAACAGCAGCATGTGACTGTGACCGTGAATCAGATATAAAACTTGAATTTGAGTAACTTATTGTCTGCTCAGGATAATTCCATGCCAGAGAAGAGAGGGAGGATGGCAACTTGTCAGGCTCAATGATTATGTGGTGTCCTTGGTGATCTTTCCATGACCTTCTCCTCCTCTTCCTACAATGTTCTGTATCTAGTTCTTTGGAGTCAACTGGACTTGGTGAAATCTCTGTTAGAGCCTCAAATATCTTCCCAGCACTTGAACTTTATCCAGCTGTTCACCTGAAATGGCAAAGATGACAAAAAGGATTAATGGATATAAAAATTATAAAGTGTCTAATAGATTGGACGTCTAACTGTTAGTTCCTTTCTCCTATGTTTTATTCACCCAAAAAACCAAGTCTGATGCTATACTTCAAAACTTTAAAAAATATTATAAAACATTTCAGAAATAGAAGGGTTTAAGGAATAACACAATAAACTTAGCTTCAGAAATAAAACTTAATTCAAGATAATACATCCTGTGTGCCAGACCCCCTTACTTCCCAGTAGTACCTTCTCCAAAGGAAGTAACTTCTATCCTGAATTTGCTATTAATTTTTTTAAAGATTTTATTTATTTGACAGACAGAGATCACAAGTAGGCAAAGAGGCAGGCAGAGAGAGAGAGAGAAAGTGAAGCAGGCTCCCCGCCAAGCAGAGAGCCCTACGCGGGGCTCGATCCCAGGATCCCGGGATCCACGACCTAAGTGGAAGGCAGAGGCCTTAACCCACTGAGCCACCCAGGAGCCCCACTGAATTTGCTATTAATTTTATGCATTTCTTTGCATTTTAAACGTATGTATTCATATATGCTATATATGTATGCAGAGGTGTTTTATGTATGTTTAAGGTTTACATAGGTAATATCATACTGTAGTTATTCTGAAAACCAGACTTTCCTGCAAATGTCTTTGTAAGATGCATCCTCATGGATTTGTATAGAGTTAGTTCAGTCAATTCTATGTTCATACTCTTTTATCATATGAACATTTCATGATTTATTTATTTTCACTCTGGTTGGTAGACTTAACAATGCTGCTTCAACACCATTCATAGCTATGCAAGGTGCCCCATGCAAATGAATGGGAGTTTCTAAGGGGTGTACATGGAAGTGAAATTGTTGGCTCATGAAATGTGCACAGCTTCTATCGTAAAATCCCACCAGCAGTAGTTAAGAATTCGTGCTTTCCTATATTCTCACTAATTCCTGGCATAGCCATACATAAAAACTGTTTTCAAATGAAAGGGTGTGAATTGGTGCTTCAATATGGTTTCAATTTATGTTTTCCTTTCTGCTACTGGAGTTGAGCATCCTTTCATATGCTTAGTGATCATCTGGGCTGCTTCTGGTATGAATATTTTTTGCCCATTTCCTCAAAGTACATTCACAGCAGAATAATTCACATCTTTCATCTTCTCCCACTTTCAATTTGTTGAAGTTTTGCTAGAATGCCCTTGAACCTTTTGGAATATTAAAAAAAAAAAAAAAGAGTAAGATCCTCCTTACCATCCTTGTCCCCACCCACCCAATTTTCCTCTTTGTAATGAACTTTTTCAGATCTGAAATATAAACGTGCATAGGGATTATTGTTTCCTTAGTTCTGTCTGTGCACTGAGAAGAAGGAGTATAGTAAGTACAGTAAAATTTAAAGTCTTGTGGCAATTTTTAAAGGACTAGAGAGACCATAACCAGTCAAGAAGCTTTCATTACCCTTGAGCAGAGAGTTAGGATGAAGATAAAAGAGAGAGACTGATCACTGGTGCTTGGAAGTCACAGAGAAAATTGAGGATAGAAGGTCTCATATCATCAGAGAGCTCAGGCCAGGACTCCCTTCAATATAGCAGTCCCAGGGACCAATGACTTATGTATGAATATGTCTATCCTCATACACGGTGATGAACACCAAGTTGTACAGAGATAAGAGAGTCAGCATCTGGTAACCAAAGTTTTTTCATGAAGCCTGTGAAATCATGCTGGATGTTGTTTCAAGGTTCTCGGACATTATAATGAATAGTATGCCTATGACTTGTATTTATTATCTGCTATATGGAAAATACTTTGCATATTAGGTCATTGGATCTCTCAACACTCCTAACAGGTTTTTAAACCTTTCATAGATGAGGAACCTGAGGTTCATACTGGGGAAAAATTTATCCATAGTTCTAGCTGATATGTTACAGATCTTGGATATTGCTTGTCTTGTAATGAAGCTGTAGAATTAATTGAAATTGATGGGAATGAGAGTTTAGTTAGGTATTCTCAAGTTCAAACTGTATAATTACCCACCTAAAAATAGAATTACTGGCTATCGGGAAATGTCAAGGTTATTTCACACCATACTTCACGTGCTATTTCTTTACGATGAAGTTATGTGTCTGGTATATATAAATCTCTGGAAGGGGATACCAGATTATCACCCGAGAAAGCTCTGACTAGAAATCCAAACAGGTGAACATTTCTAAACATGCAGTGTTGTCATCCTCAATCATTTTCCCCTGAATACTGGTAAGGAGAAAACATCACTCCTTTGTAGCAACCTTCTGGGTTTATCATAAAATGACAGAGCCTTAGATTGAGGCAATTTGTGAGCAATTTTCCTTTCTGAAGGAGAAAAAAAAAAAAAAAAAAAAAGCAAAAAACCCTAGCCCTAGGATCCCAGGCTTTCATATGTTAGCCAAAATGAATGCCTCTAGGGTTTGTTTCCAGAGCTCCCTAAAACATTCCCAACTGTCCCAAGCTCCCCATTCTCGGAGGCCATGGGATGTAATCTAGTGTGAGCTCTAGGGGTCTAACTGTGGGTACTAGAAAGTAAATGGCTACTTGAAGAAGCTTCCCAAACAAAAACCACAATGTCTTTTATAGAGAAATTAGAACATTTGTTTTAAAAGGTGATGTGTTCCCCTGAAACCCTTTGTGCTTTCAGCAGAATGAATTTAGGCCAATTTGGGGGGATTTTATTCAACTTTAAAACTCCCATGGCCATGAATCCACAGAAGCTGTTTACTCCCTTTGAAGTTCTCTTTCACTCGGAGCTGACAGAATTTTAGCCAAGTTTGGCTTCAGGAGACCTTGGGCGATTGTTCTCTGCCCAGGTTGAGTCTTCTCTGTGTGGTGGTTTAGACTTTGGCTTACATTTCACAGGGAGGACCAAGTTATTGAAGGACGAGGCAGAGCGGATAAGTGTTTCCAGCACAGGGAGAGGTTTTTGAGAGGATCGTGTACGTGTATGCGTGCGTGTCTCTATGTGTTGGTTTGGTTTTGCTGAAATGAGTCCGTGAAATGTATATTGAAAAGTTAAATTGCACTTGGTATGTTCTACACATTTACATTTATCAGATCTAGAAATAACTTTGTTTCAAAATGGTAATGATTATACAATGGTTATTCTCTCCATATCATTATTTTCCCATGTAATTATTAGCTGACTTGAGATAATGATGAAATAATTTTGGTAAATGGTCTAATAAAAAAATAGTGTCATGCCAAATTGACCGAGAGCAGCAATGAAAAAGTAGCACATGAAAGTGGTTAAGTGTATTACCCGAAGTTCCCATTACTGTATTCAGCCATCTCGCCTTACGATGCACTAATATTTCTCTTAAATAGGGTCATGGATCATTAATTCCCTGGCCTTGAAATCTCTTATTATTAAAAGTGTTACTTAGCAACTTTTAGACATTGAAGTTAATCCAAATAAGAAAAGCCAAAAGGTCTGTTGGTCTGTTCACTCTTATTGTAAAAAACGATTGATGTCCTATCCTGGAATATTTTTCATTTGCTTTCTTAGAATTATATTGTCTTAACTGGGATAGGAAAAAAAGGGTAAAATGTGAGTTTCCTTGGCTCCCATAGATTAACGAACAAAATCACAAACATATTTGGTATTCATCTCATATGTTGGCCTTACTGTGCTTCATATGCAAAAATGATTCTCATCTCTCCTCCAAGTGTTGGATTCAGTATTTAAATAATATATGCTATATATATCCAGTTAATAGATGCAGTAGGTGCAAATAAATCTACTTCTTTTTCTGCAGGGTTGATTGCATTGGCTGCAATATTTAGCTAAAGCAATTTGACTTATCTTGATTACTATATGCTAACTGGTGAGGTTACTAGAGTTATTTAGAATGAGAGGACCTCTTCCATTGTGGTCCTATTATACCTTACTACACACTTCCATTTAGACCCTTATCATCCTGTACCATCCGATCATGCTGACTTCCAGGGCCGACTTTGTGGGCGTATGACCTGTGCCACCATGCGGTGCCCACACTTGGCAGGGCCCCACTCCTGGTTTAATGCTGCCCTGTGGCTCTCTTAAAATTCTTAATTTTTGAAGAAGAGGCTCTGCATTTGCATTTTGTACTGGGCTCACATATATAGCTGCTTATATGTCTGTCCTCTCTACTGGAGATGAACTATTTGAGGGAAGGAATTGTACTTCTTGATCAATTCAGTGCATGTGGTAGGAACTGATGAAGTTAGCCTCATGGAAAGCAAAAAGTTTTGATTACTCATAATACAACCTGATAATACATTATTACTTTGCCTCAAGCTTTGAGTAGAAACTTTTTTTTTTTTTAGCTGGAATTTGTGTCTACATGATTCAGTCGGTGTATTTTAAGTATATCAGTAATGTCCCTGGAATGCTTTGGGTACTAAGGCATGAAAAATTAAGGATGAAAGATACAGTTGTTCTCAAGAAGGAGCTTAGAGTTAAATGTAATAATAAAACTAATATCGGAGAATAGAAAGGTTGTATGATTAAATTTTTAAAATCCCATATCGTTATTAAGTTAGGAAAATTTCTTACTGAATAATAGGTGCATCTAGCAAGCAGCGGCCATTAGCTACCATCATTCTCTTTGTTCTACTTATAGATAATGCTTGTCTTCATTAATTTTTTCCTTTTAATTAGATCTAAAAATCTGCTTCTTTGGGATACATTCATGCATTATTGGTAGGAATAGAAATTATAATAAGCTTTCTATATGGTAATTTGAAAACATAGTTAAAAAATCCTAAAAGTATGCAAACCTATTGACCCAGCATTTCTATTCTAAGATTTTCTCCTGAAGCACACTATATCTGTAACAGCAAAACATTGGAATAAATGTCTAATAAATAAATTATTTTAAAATTATCTAGAAAATACCTGTATTATTTAACAACATAGGGTAACTATTTACAATAAAAATAAAATATACAATAATTATGAAATCATACTTAAAAATCAGTACAATCCTAATTTAATTTTTCATGTATAAATGTATTAAGAAGTAGAAATAAACAAACCAAAATACTAAAAGTTATGTTATTTTGGGAGAAGAGATTCTAGATCTTTTTTTTTTTTTTTTTTTTTTACATTTCTCTCTTAAAATGATTTTAGAAGCACCTGCATGGTTCAGTCAGTTAAGCATCTGCCTTCGGCTCAGATCATGATCCTGGGGTCCTTGAATGGGGCCCCTTCCCTGAGTCGGGCTCTCCACTCAGTGAGGAGTCTTCTTTTCCCTCTGTCCCTCCCTCTGCTCATGCCCTCTCTCTCTCTCTCAAATGAATAAATAAAATACCTTTAAAATTTAAAAAATAAAAATGATTTTAAACATTTTAAAATATTAGTTTTCAATGTTTGAGTTTACCTCCATCTTTGTTAAAAATACTAACCTAAAATTACATACATGTATTTCAAAGATTATAACTAGAATTTAAAAACCCTTAAAACCCTTAAAGGTTGTATTTGAATTTTCCAAGAGCTGGAAACCCTAATTAATCCTTAAAAGCAAAGGTGTTGAGCATGGGAAGTGCTTCTTTATACCAGTCTTTCAAAAACCATTACTTGGAAATCAGCATCATGGGCAAACATCAGCTGTCCAACCTTGCAAATCATTCCACACCACCTTAAGGGTACAGGAAAACAGCAAATTTTCCCCGATTTGGGGGAGGACTTCAGAGTGACAAATCCCAAAGTAAATGTGTATGACTGTGACTATTGAATTGACAGAAACTGGTCACTCTCTAAATGGTGGCAGAACCTTTCTGTGTTTTAGCAGAATATTTTGTTCCTAGCTCCTTTTTAGCACTCTGTATTAGTGCGCCTGAGTATCTTTTCACAGATAATATTTCAATTACTAAAATCCATGCTGGAGCATATATTCTTCATGTGCCCTCCCTCCTAATGCACAGACACTGGCATATAGTAAGACACCACATCTGTTTTGGGAATGAAAAAGGAGTGTGCAAAGTTGGGTCTTTTATTAATCTTAAGGCGGGTAATATTATTTGACATTTAATGTTCAATATTTCATGTGAAATATGCTTTATAATGCTTTTTAAAAAAGATTTTATTTATTTATTTGACAAAGCAAGAGAGAGACCACAAGTAGGCAGAGAGGCAAGCAGAAAGAGATGGGGAAGCAGGCTCCTAGCCGAGCAGAGAGCCCGATGTGGGGCTCGATCCCATGACCCTGAGATCATGATCTGAGCCAAAGGCAGAGGCTTAACCCACTGAGCCACCTAGATGCCCTTATAAGTATTTTTTATGAACTTATGCAAATTATATAGAACCAAGTTTTGGGGTCAAAATTTTGAATGAGAGGATAGAAACATGCCTTCAGTTTAATAATGATAGACATTTAGTCCAGGAAGAAACACTTTTGTCAGACATTTTCATAGACCATTCAGCTGCCAATTTCATATTCTATTATTACTAAACAAATACTAGCTGATGGCCTGGTATAAAAAGAACCAAGGGACTTAAATAAATTCACTCACGCAGTCTTAGTTTCCTGGTGTGTCAAATGGGAATATCACTTCTTGTTTGTCATACCTCATGATTTTTATATGAACCAAATTTTTTAAAATGTATTTTTATATATTTTTAAATTTTTATATTATAGAACATATATTCATATTTATACACATTTTATATATAAACATTCTGAATCAGTGTAGAAATATTACTTGTCATATGCAAAAACATATGATAAGTGATCTGGAAACAGTGATTTAAACCCAAGCTCTCTGTCTTCAGGGAATTTATGATACCATTACAAGCTTGAATTATTCAGCTTAATAATGGGAGTAACCAATGGTTTTTTGGAACACTGAGCAGAAGGACCATCATGAAGAATCAAACCATCAGGTCCTCCTATTCCTAGTATAGACTTCAGGAACCTGTACTTCCAGCCACTCAGACTTTCAGACAGTTTGGAACCTTAATTTTGGTAATTTTGCACAGTTGAAACAGTGACAAGAGGCAAAGATTCTTATTGTTCTTTTTGAGTTTGTTTTACTTTGAATAACATATAATTTCCAAGAAAAACCATGGACCATAACTTTCCCTAAATTGTATTTCTCAAATTGAGACAGATGAAGGGAAAACCGAGGTGGGAGCAGTAAAAAAAGAAAGAGAGAGCCCGAAGGGCAGGAAGGGAGGGCGGGAAGCTGGAAGAGAGAGAAAGGAATCAGGACCCTCTGGGGAGGCTCCATCAGCAACTCACTGTCCCCTGGTCTCCTAGGCTTGTGAAAATACTCCACTCATTTCCTCGGGAAGGATACTTGATAAAGATTTTAATATATTTGTATAAAAACTTTAAAAAGTATAATAAGCACCCCCCCCCCCCAAAATCATCATCACCACCGCTACCACCAAACCAAAAGGAAGGGAGAGATTGTATTTCAGAAGTAAGTTCATCCAGTAGTATAAAATTGGCACCACTAAGAAATTCTGCCACTTTGCGTAAATTCAGGCATGTCCAAGATATAAATCAAGTCCACCTTGAACTTGGACAGTTTGAGTTTTACCTGGAAGAACACAGAAGAAATTGCTCAGGTAATAATAGCCCCGAGATTTATGCAGAGCAGATGTGGGATGTGAGGTGGGGAGTAAACCACTCCTATCCCTCTTTTATCTGGGCCCCCATTTCCTGTAACTCCACTGTCTAGGGAGACCAGACCAAATTCTGGACTTGCTATAAACTTTACCCAACCTTCAACTGTACTCATTTTTATGTAGTTTTATATTAAATCATCCAAGGCCCTCACAGAATCATAGGGTGAGTTTGTGGTAGCTTTTCCCCAAATTATTCTGGGATGTGTTTGGATTGGCGTTTAAAAACCAGTTTTGCTTGTCTCAGAATATAAATCAAAGAAATAATCATTTCAGGACAGATTCCGACCCAAATATCTCAATACAGCCCAAGTATATATACAGTCAGGGGAATGTTATATGTTTTGATACATTTTTATAAAATGCTGTTGGTACATCAAGAAAATGTTTTAAAACAAATCATGTTAGTACTACACTCAATCAGCATCGTGGAGTAAAACAGAAATCATATAATCTGAGAAAATATATTTAATAATTGGTGCCAATTTTTAGATGGTGGTCTTTTGAATTTTCTAAATTTCCTAATTAGGGTGTAGCAAATTTAATGACAAAGAACTGCACACAAGCCCCTAATTACAGTGGAGCACCATTGATATGGAAGAGCTAAAGAAAGGGTAACTAACATACCATCCATTTTGCCTGTTGCTTTTCCACAAAATGCATCAGAGTTCAAAACTATAAGATGAAACACATTCAGCCAGCCTGTTTTCAAAAGCTCAACAGTCTGTGTTTTTGAAATGCACTAATTTAAATTTAAAGACACATATTTAATGTTTCCCCTTTGTAGGTTTTCAGCAGCAAACACACATGGAGTCACCATCTGTTTTCAGCCTGGTTCATTACCAATTCATCCCCTGCTCTGTATTATCAGATCAAGAGGGTGGACATAAATTTGGCCACCTGGGCACTGGTGTCATTAACGTGCAGTCCTACCACACACTCATAAAGTGGTTTTGCTTGGAGCTGTAACTTAGTGGTGCTTCCTTTTTTCCATTTGATCAATGTTGAGTTTTGCTCAGTAAGCTCTTAATAATGTAATTTCAGAACAAGCTAGAGAACACCAAGAACTTTCAGGAGTCTTTTGCCTACATATCCATGGGAAAATGATTTGTGTTTTCATAGGCAGACACAGACCAACAGAACATGGCTGTCAGGAGTAGGATCAGAGAGAAGAGGGGAAAAACTCAAAGAGATACACAGAAAGACATAAACAGGGACAGAAATACATACAGAGTCCTCTCCTTTTTATTTTTAAATGATACATCTATAAGAGGGTTTAGACTGTTTCAATATAATTTCTGAGCATAGCTCGTGACTGAAAATGGTTGAGTCCACTTTTGCTCTTTGTTGTAAAGGAAACCCATAGCTATTCATCCCAAGTCACTTACCACGAAATAAAGGTGTCACATTTAAAACAGATGTTTTTAATTAAAACTTTAACTGACCCAGTGTCACTTTGCAAATTACATGGAATTGAGAACTAATCTGATACATTATGAGTTAATTAAAACAGATACATTGCCCTGATTCCCCTTTAAACATTGAGCAAAATCATAGACACACAATTATCTTAGATATATGATAGGAAGTACTTTAACAATTATATCCGTAAGAGAAGTTTAATGTAACTGAAAACTTATACAAATAACATAAAAATTCTCACTCCTGACTCTCATAAACACTTTCTTCTTGGGATTCTGGACTGATACAATTTTTAATAATAAAAAACTCAGAAAGAAAATATTGGATCATTAATAGAATCCTCTACTGAATAGCTCCTTTATATGCAATTTTGAATACGAAGATGTCATACAGACACAGATTCTTATCTCAAGGGATTTACAACCAGTTGGTGAAATAAGAATAATTCACTTATTGGAAAAAGGTATAGCATTTTATTTAAAAGTGATATTAATTACATTTACAGTAGAAATTCAGAGGAGAGTATCAGTGATAAGTCAGGGAGGTAAAGCTCCATGAAGGAGATGATGGCCAAGGGGAACCTGGTGAAGAATGGTATATTAGTCTCGTAGAGCTGCCACAACAAAATACCATAGACTAGATGTTTAAACACAGAAATCTATTTCTTATAGTTCAGATGGCTGAAAAGTCTAAGATCAAGGTGTTGGGAGGTTTGGTTTCTTTTAAGGCCACTCTCCCTGGTTTGCAGATGGCAGTCTTCTCACCATACCCTCACATTGCCTCTCCTCTTGCACACATGCTTCTAGTGTTTCTCCTCTTCTTCTTCTTCTTCTTTTTTTTTTTTTTTTTTTTTTAAGATTTTATGTATTTATTTGAGAGAGAGAGAACCAGGTGTGGGGTTGGGGGTGTGGAGCAGAGGGAGAGGAAAAACTCTCAAGAAGACTCCACAGTCATGATGGAGCCTTGTGCGGGGCTCCGTCCCACCACCCTGAGATGATGGCTTGAGTCAAAATGAAGAGTTGGACATTCAACCAAGTGATCCACCCAGGTACCCCTCTTTTGTTCTTCTTATAAGGACATTAGTGCTATTGGACTACGGCCCCTCCCTTATGACCTCATTTAACCTTCATCACCTCCTTGAGGTCCTTATCTCCAATACAGTCCCACTGTAGGTTATGCCTTCAATGTACAGATTTTTAGAGGACATAATTCAGTCCATAAAAGATGGGATTTAGATGTGGATATATACTGTGGGGTGGGTGGTCAGTGATGTGATATGATATGGCAGTCAAAGATTAGTCTCCTTAACAAAGAATAATTATAAGCTATCATTAATAGAAGTTTTTAGCTTATAACTGACAAAATTTTAAGATATTTAGAGTGTGCAACATGGGGATTTGGTATACATATATGTTATGAAAGGGTTCCCCTCACAGTTAATCAACAAATTCATCTCACATACTTAGTGCCCCCCCTTTTTTTTTGGTGAGAAAATTTAAATTCTGCTCTCTTTGCATATTTCAACTCTACAGTACAGCGTTATCAACTATTATCAACATGAGATACATTAACTCCTCCATCTTAACAGTCTTATAACTGAAAATTTGTCCCTTTTTATCAACCACTCCCTATTTTCCCTACCCTGGGGCAATCACTTTTCTACTCTGTTTTTGAGTTTAATTTTTTTTATTCCACATATAAGTGGAATATAAGCTTTTTCTAAGCTTATATTACTTAGCATAATGCTATCCAAATTCATATATGTTAGGATTTCTTTTTTTTTTTTAAGCTGAATATTTCATTTTATATACATATACATTTTCTTGGTCCACTCTGTTGGTGAATGCTGAGGTTGTTTCCATGCCTTGGCTGTTGTGAATAATGCTGCAATAAACATGGGAGTACAGATATCTTTTCGAGAGAATAGTTTTGTTTTCTTCAGATATGTACCTAGCAGTGGGATTTCTGGATCATATGGTAGATCTATTTTTAATTTATCAAGGAAGCTCCATGTAGTTTTCCAGATTGGATTCACCAATTACATTCCCACCAACAGGGCACAGGATTCCCTTCCTCCACATCCTTATAATAGCCATCCTAAGAGACATGAGATGATAGTTCATCATGGGCCTTCTGGGAGTTTGGGGGGATGACAAGAACCATTTTAATGGAGATTGTGGAGAGATTAGGCTTTGGAGTAAGTTAATATTAGTTAAAATTGAGTGTGAAGGATTTTTAAAATTGACTTGGGATTAACTTCATTATTCAACATTCATTTTGTTTCTAGTTTTATTGCATTATAATGGACATATGGATTATATTAGTTTAAGGTATACAGAGTAGTGGTTAGATATATGTCTATATTGTGAAATGACCACAACAATGAGTTTAGTTAATATCCATTACCTTACAGTTATAACTTTTTTTTCTCATAGTGAGACCTTTAAAATCTCCTATAGCCATATATATATATATATATATATATATATATATATATATATATACACAATATTATTAACTAGTCGCTGTTCTGTACACTACATCCCCAGAATTTATTTTATGGTTGGAAGTTTGTACCTTTTGACCACTTTCATTCATTTAGTTTCCCTCCCCCTACCTCACCCCCTGCCTCTAGCAACCTCCAACCCATTCTATGTTTCTTAGAGTTCAGTTTTTTTAGGCTCCCATAAGTAAGATAGTAAGTATTTGTCTTTTTCTTTCTGACTTACTTCACTTGCAGTGATGTACTTAAGTTCCATTCATGTCGTCACAAATGGCAGGATTTCTTTCTTCTTTATGACTGAAAATTATTCCATTGTATGTATAATAAACATTTTCTTTATTTATCCTTCAGTGGACACTTACGTTGTTTCCATGTTATGGCTATTGTAAATAATGCTGCAGTGAACATGGAGCTGAAGACCTCTCTTTCAGTAGTGATTTTATTTCATTCACATGTATACCCAGAAGTGAGATTTCTGTATCATGTGATTGTTCTATTTTTAATTTGGGGGCAAACCTCCATAGAGCTTTCCGTAGTGGTTAAACCAGTTTCTACTCTCATCAACAGTACAGGGAGGTTCCCTTCTTTCCATATCTTCACCAGAATTTATCTCTTGTTAGTAAGTTTTTTTTTGTTGTTTGTTTGTTTGTTTGTTTGTTTGTTTTGACAGACAGAGATTACAAGTAGGCAGAGAGGCAGGCAGAGAGAGAGAGAGGAGGAAGCAGGCTCCCTGCTGAGCAGAGAGCCCGATGCGGGACTCGATTCCAGGACCCTGAGATCATGACCTGAGCCAAAGCCAGCGGCTTAACCCACTGAGCCACCCAGGCGCCCCTGTTAGTAAGTTTTGATGATAGCCATTCTAGCAGATGTGAGGTGATATCTCCATGTGGTTTTCATCTGCATTTTCCTTATGATTAGTTATGTTGAGCATTTTCTCATGTACCTGTTGTCCATCTTTAGAAAAAATGTCTACTTACATCCCTTATTCATTTTTTAATTATCCTATTTCTATTGTTGAGTTGTATGTGTTTCAAATATATATTTTGGATATTAATCTCTTATTGGATATGAGTTTTGCAAATATTTTCCTGTCCCATAGATTGCTTTTTCATGCTGTTGATATTTTCTGTTACTGAGAAGAAGTTTTTAGTTTGAAGTACTCTTATTTGTTTTTTTGTTTGTTTGTTTCAGTTGCTTTTGCTTTTGGTATAAAATCCATTTACTGCCAAGACCAATTTCAAGGAGCTTACCCCATATATTTTCTTTTTCCTTCCTCATATATTTTTTCTAGGAGTTTAACAGTTACAGATATTATATTTAAGTCTCTAATCCATTTTCAGGGTTTTTTTTTTTTTCATGTATGGTGTAAGGGGAATCAGTTTTATTTCTTTTCATATGGCAATCCAGTTTCCCAGCACTGTTTATTAAAAAGATAATTTCCCTTTGTATATTATTGGCTTCTTTGTTGTAAATTAATTAACCATATATGCACGGGTTTATTTCTGGGTTCTCTATCCTGTTCCATTGGTCTACATGTCTGTTTTCATGCCAATATAAAACTGTTTTAATTACTATAGTTTTGTAATAAAGTTTGAAATCAGTAAGTATGCCCCTAGTATTGTTCTTTTTTCTCAAGATTTCTTTGGCTATTTGACATCTTTTGTGATACCATACACATTTTAGGATTGTTTGTTCTATTTCTATGAAAAATGCCATTGGAATTTTATAGAGATTGCATTGCATCTGCAGATCACTTTAGAAATATGGACATTTTAACATTATTAATTTTTCTGTTTCATGAACATGGGAAATCTTTCCATTTATTTGTGTCTTCTTCAGTTTCTTTTATCAGTGTCCTACAATTTTCAATGTACAAATCAATCACATCCTTATATACCTAAATATTTTATTCTTTTTTGATGCTATTATTAATGGGATTGTTTTCTTCATTTCTCTCTCTCTCTCTCTCTCTTTTGAAAGAGAGAGATGGAAAGCAGAGAAAGGGGGAGAGAGAGAGAGAGAATCTTAAGCAGGCTTCACATCCAGGGTGGAGGTTGACCAGGGGGGCTCTATCTCACCACCCTGAGATCATGAGCTGAGTCCAAATCAAGAGTCAGATATTTAACCGACTAAGTCACCCAGGTGTACCCCGTCTTCTTCATTTCTATTACTTATTTTTCATTGTTAGTGTATAGAAACACAATTTTTTAAAAAAGATTTTATTTATTTATTTGACAGAGAGAAATCACAAGTAGTCGGAAAGGCAGGCAGAGAGAGAGAGAGAGAGGGAAGCAGGCTCCCTGCTGAGCAGAGAGCCCGATGTGGGACTCGATCCCAGGACACTGAGATCATGACCTGAGCCGAAGGCAGTGGCTTAACCCACTGAACCACCCAGGCGCCCTAGAAACACAATTTTTGCATATTGATTTTATATCCTGCCATTTTATTAAATTTGTTTATTAGGTAAAACAGGGTTTTTTGGGTGGTATTTCAGATTTTCTATATATATAACATGTCATCCACAAATAGAGATAATTTTACTTTTTGTCTGATTTGGATGTCTTTTATTTTTTATTTTTTTCTTGCCTAAATGCTCTGGTTAGGACAGCCAATACTGTGTTGAATAGAAGTAGGAGAGTAAGCATCTTTGTCTTATTCTTGGTCTTAAAGGAAAAACTTCCAGAATTTCACTGTTGAATATGATGTTAGCTGTGTGTTTGCCATATATGGCCTTTATTAAGTTGAGTACATTTCCTCTACCCACTTTGCTGAGGGTTTTTATCATGAAAGGATGTAGTATTTTCTCAAAAGCCTTTTTGCATTTATGGAGGTGATTATATGATTTGTATTCTTCATTTTGTTAATGGGGTGTATCACATTGATTTCCAAATATTGAACCATCTTGTATCTTTAAAATAAATTCTACTTGATCACGGTGCATGATCTTTTTAATATATTGTTAAATTCAGTTTGCTAATATTTTGCTGAGAATTTTTGCATCTGTGTTCATCAGGAATATTGGCCTCTAGTTCCCTTTTCTTGCAGCATGTTTGTTTGATTTTGGTAGCACTGTAAGGTTGTTCTCATAAAATGAGTTTGAAAATTCTTCATCCTCTTCTGTTATCTGTAGAGTTTGAAAGTACTGGTATTCTTTAAGTGTTTGATAGTATTCACCGGTGGGGGCACGTGGGTGGCTCATTTTTTAAGTGTCTGTCTTCAGCTCAGGTCATGATCCCAGGGTCCTAAGACTGAGCACCACATTAGGCTCCCTGCTCAGTGGGGAGCCTGCTTCTCCTCTTCCCACTTCCCTTGCTTGTGTTCCCTCTCTCTACTGTCTCTCTCTGTCAAATAAATAAATAAATATAATCTTTTAAAAAGAAAAAAAAAAAAATTCACCAGTGAGGTTATCTGGCTTTAGATTTTTGTTTGTTGGGAGGTTTCTATTTGCCAATTCAATCTGCTTACTAGTAATTGGTCTATTTAAATTTTATTTTTTTACATGATTCAGATCTGGTAGATTGTATATTCCTAGGAATTTAGCTATTTTTTCAAGGTTATTGAAGTTGTTGGCATGCAATTGTTGATCGTAGTTTCTTATGGTCCTTTTTGTATTTCATTTTCATATGTTTCAAGAAATCTTTTGATTTCTTCATTGATCCATTGGTTGTCCAGGAGCATATTGTTTAATTTCTGCATATTTGTGAACTTGCCAGCTTTCTTCTTGTAATTGATTTCCAGTTTCAAACCTTTATGGTGGGGAAAAATGCTTGACGTGATTTTCAGTCAAGATTTAAGAAAGATTTAAGAAAATTTATTATGAATTATTTTGTGGCCTAACATATGATCTTTCTGCAGAATGCTTCATGTATACTTGGAAATAATGTGTTTTCTGTTGCTGTTGGATAGAATTTTCTGTAATAGTCTAACATGTAGTTTAAGTCCAGTGATTCCATATTGATTTTCTATCTGGACAATCTTTCCATTGTTGAAAGTGAGGTTTTGAAATCCTCTACTGTTATTGTATTGCTTTTTATTTCTCCTTTCAGATCTGTTAAAATTTGCTTTATATATTTAGGTGTTTCTGTACGTAATAGGTATATAAATATTTATAAATATTACATCCTCTTATTGGATTGACCCTTTTATCATTATATCATGACCTTCTTTGTCTCCTATTACAGACTTTGGTTTAAAGTCTATTTTGTTCTATAAACAACAGTTACTCCTGCTTTCTTTTGGTTTCCATTTACATGGAATATGTTTTTCCATCCCTTCACTTCAGTCTATGTGTGTCCTTAAAGATACACTGAATCTCTTGTAGGCAGAATATAGTGGGTCTTTAAAAACAACAACAACAACAACAACAACAACAACAACAACAAACTCTTATCCATTTGGTCCTTTTATGTCTTTTGATTGTAAAATTTAGTCCATTCACATTTAAAGCATTGCTGATAGGAATGAACTTTCTATTGCCATTTGTTCATTGTTTTCTGTTTTATAATTCCTTCATTTGTTTCTTTCTCTCTTCCTTTGTGATTTGGTGGTTTTCTGTAGTGTTATGTTTTGATACCATTTTCTATTTTTTGTATATCTACTGTAAATTTTTGCTTTGTCGTTACTAAGGCTTACATAAAATGTCTTGTAACAGTCTGTTTTAAGCTGATAGCTTCATACAGAAACTTTACATTTTTATATTCCGCCCAACATCTTGTGTTTTTAATGTCACAATTTATGTCTTTTTATACTGTGAATCTAGTAACAAATTATTGTAGTTATGGTTATTTTTAATACTTTTCTTTCAATTTTAAAGTAGTTATGTTATTTACATACCCATGTTACTTGATAGTGTTTTGAATTTAACTATATTTACCTTTGCCAGTGAGTTTTATACTTTCATATGTTTTCCTGTTACTAATTAGCATTCTTTTATTTCAGTTTGAAAAAGTCCTTTAAAATTTCTTATAAGGTCAGACTAGTAGTGATGAACTCCTTCAGTTTCTGTTTTTCTGGAAAACTCTCTTCTTTAATTCTGAAGGACAACTTTGCTGGGTAGAGTATTTTTGGTTGGCAGGATTTTTGTTTTAGCTTTTGTTTTTCCTTCAGTACTTTAAATATACCATCCCACTCCCTCCTGGCCTACAAAGTTTATGCTGAAATTCTTCTTATAGTCTTATGGTGGTTCCCTTGTACATAACATGCTGCTTTCTTAATGGTTTTAAGATTCTCTCCTTATCTATAACTTTTGACTGTTTAATTATAATGTTTCTTAGCATGGGTTTGTCTAAATTCATCTTATTTGGTTCTCTCTGGGCTTCCTGGATCTAGATGTCTGTTTTTTTTCCTCCAGGTTATGGAAGTTTTCAGCCATTATTTCACTGAATAAGTGTTTTGCCCTTCCTCTCTCTCTTCTTCTAGGAACTGTATATTTTTTTAAGATTTTTATTTATTTATTTATTTGACAGAAAGAGATCACAAGTAGGCAGAGAGACGGGCAGAGAGAGATGGAGAAGCACGCTCCCTGCTGAGCAGAGAGCCCGATGGGGGAACTGATCCCAGGATCCTGGGATCATGACCCGAGCCGAAGGCAGAGGCTTTAACCCACTGAGCCACCCAGAAGCCCTTCTAGGAACCTTATAATACATATTTTGCCATACTTGATTGTATCCTATAAGTCTCTCAAGCTATCTTCACTCTTTCATTGTTTTTTTCTTTTTGCTCCTCTCATTAGATAAATTCTACTGCCCTGTCTTTGAGCTTACCTATCATTTCTTCTGTTTGATTTAGTCTTCTATTAAGCCCCTCTATTGAACTTTTGGGTTCAATCATTGTATTTTTTGGCTCTTTGATTTATTTGGTATGTTTTTATATTTTCTATTTGTTGAAATTTCTCACTTTGTTTATTAATTGCACTCCTCAGTGAGCATATTTATACTATTATTTTAAACTATCAGGTAAATCACTTATCTCCATTTTATTAAAATTTGTTTCTGGTGATTTATCTTGCTCTCTTATTTGGAACATAGTCCTGTTTCTTCATTTTCCTTGACTCTTTGTGTTGGCTTCTGTGCATTAGATAAAATAGCCACTTCTCCCAGTTTTGATAGAATGGTCTTGTGTAGGACATGAACTTCATCAAATATCCTAGCCCCAAATATTGGTTATCTCTCAAACATTTGTGATTGTCCAAGTTGGCTTCCTTGTTCTTAGTTTCCTTCAGAAGCTAAGAGGTATGCCAAGGCCCATCAGTGTCCCAAAGAGGAGGCTCACATTCGTCATCTAAATGCAAGCTGACTGGAAGCTGGACCCTCAGGGAACAGCTGGGAAAGTATGTTGCCTCCAGAAAAAAATTGAAAGAGGGTCATTTTGCCTCCTCCCTCTGTGCTGGGAATTATAGCCATGGTGGGAGAAGGCAGTGTTTCTGTACCCATTCTGCACTGCTTCTTTGCTACATTTCTGTAGGGGTCACAAATACAAGGTCTATTAGCTGTCAGTGCCCAGAGACCTGGGAGGCTCATCCTTCATGCAGCATCCGTGAAAGCTGTGGTCACAGACATATATATATATATAAGTTCCTTCCAAAGAGATACTGGTAACTTGGAGTGGGATGGAGGGAGAAGGTGGAGGTGGTGTCCAAGAGCTTCTCTGGTCTCCCTGAAGGATTGCCAGCCCCTAAATGCATGCTAAATTAGAAGCCTGACCATCAGGCATAAGCTTTTAAAGTATGTAGACAAACCCTTTCCTGGGAAAGACTGTGAGATGGGCATTTTTGCCATTTCCTCTGCACTGAACCCTAGGAGAATAGCCATTTAGGAATTCTTTTTTGGGGTGCCTCAGTGGCTCAGGTAGTTAAGAATTCCTTTCTTGTTTGCCACAGTCCTGTGGGATTTATGAATGGAAGTTCCATTGGTTAGCAAACTCAGACAATCCAGGGACCTGTCCTTCAAGTGTCAGCACAAAACCTGGGGTGCAGACATATATAGAAGTTCTTTCCAGTGGGATACTGTTGACTTGTATCTGGCTACAGGAAGGTGGCAAGGGAGGTGTCCACTGGTTCCTGTGGTCTCCAGATAGGATTACAGGTAGTCCCTAGACATGTGCCAAATTAGAACTTTAATCCTCAGTAAGCAGCTTTTAACATATACAGTGGATGTCTTTCAGGGAGATAAGCAATTTTACCTGCTCTCTCTGCACTGAACCATAGGGACAAAGCCACAGAGAGTATTCACACCAGTTAACAATTGTTTCTTTGCTTGCTAGGGTCTTGTGAACACAAGAGCTGTTTAGAGGTTCTGTTCCTCAACAGAAGTCTTAAAATTTGTATTGGTTGAAACCCTCCCCTTCTCATGGAGAAGCTAAAGTTTGGAATTCCCTCTTGATGATATGGTGTTATGCAGGGAGTGGGATTTATGGTGAATGTATGTCTCAGTCTTTCCTACCCATTCCAATGTGGGTGTTTTCTCATTTTTCCAATGGGTAGGAGTCACTCATGTAGTTTCTAGATCTCTTTCTTAGGTCATTACTCTCTAGCTGTACATTCAGTGTACCTATGGAAGGAGGAGAATTCAGGATCCTCCTATTTAACCATCTGGTTGACTGCCCACTAATAGATTTTACAGATTGCCTATTCTTGTTGCATAGAGTAGGTATGTGAAGAAAACCTATAGGGATTACGTGCTACCCTGACTATCTAATGATATTATATGAATCTTTGGAAATTTGACAACAAATTGTTGTACTACCATCATCAGGATGTCAGTCTCTGCCATCAAAATGAGACACTTCATTAGAAGTACATATCAGTGTTCTAATTCTAAATCTAAGCAAGTTGATTATTTAGCTCGAACATTCTTTTGACTTTTTTTGCTTTTCTGTATGTTCTGACAAAGTTTCAACTAATAAATAAGATAGTTTCTTGATCCCAAGAAAAAGTAAGTTGAAAAACTGCATTACAGAGTAATGCCAGTCCATGCTAAGGTCACGAATAACCCCAAATTTCAAGAGCTTAATACAATAAGGGTTTATTTCTTATTCATCCAAAGTCTGAGTTAGATTTAGCAACTACCCAAGAAAACTGTTTTCCATGATGTGACTCAAAGGTCTAGGTTGTTTTCATCTTGTGGCCCTACCTTTACAGTCCCAACCCCAAGAGAAAAGAAATGCAGAACAGAAACGTGCTCATAAATGTCCTTTTAAATGCTGGAAGTGACACACACAATTTCCAGCCAAAATTCCACTGGTTAAAATCAATGATGAGGCCCCACCCAACTGCAAGAATATTGAGAAATGGGATGCTCCTTATTGATCAGAAAAGAGGGTACTGGTTATGGGTATGCCATCGGTGTTTCTGCCATTTTTATTTTCCAGGTAGTATATGTAGGAAAGAACAAATTTGGGAGAAGTGTGTGTGATGGGAAATAAGGTTAGAAATATACTTATTAAATTTAAAAATGTAATGAAAGTCCTCAAAACTTTATACTAGTTTACACAGTAAACAGTGAAAAAAGTATTTTAAAAATTATTCTGCTTTCCAGTTAAATACCACTATTGTGTATGTGTGTGTAATACCTAACTCTGTTCAAACATGCATGGTCCTACATCAGAGGGCTGTTACAAAAGTGCCTCAATAATTACAAGTTTTAAAAAATCTTCATTGTTGAAAATTACAAACCCAAGGACCTATAATTCACAAAATGCTTGTTTTGTTGTTCACTTGATATAGTTTATTAAATTTGAAAGAAATAAAGGAAAATTCTTTCTTGGGTCATTGAGATAATTATTTCATCATAAATGTAGATGAAATTGGTAGGTGATATGGTAACCTGAAATTAAGTATCATTATCACATTTGTGTAAAGAGTAGTTTCCAAAGTTTTTTGAGCATTGACTTATTTTAAGTTCTTTCTACACTGAAAACGTTTTCAAGGAGATTATAAAGTATTGGTTGGTTTCATTCTTTGAGTGTAGAGTGAGGAAAATAATTTGAGAAGACCAAACTCCTCAATTATTACAAATTTTTTTAAATTATCCTTTACTTCTCTTGAAATTTTTATTCTAAAATGAGGGGGAAGGAAACAATGTAAACTTTAAATGCGAGCTTTTAGTCACTGTTAGCAACTACCTGCTCCTAATTCTTCTTACTGGACACTTTTCCAAGTCTCTTTACTGATTCATGTCTAAGAGTTGGGTGATTTTAAAGCTTTTCTCTCCTCCTTAGACATTGTCTCTTGGCATTAGCCCATAAACTTGGTGCTCAGTGCCATTTATACAATGATATACACCACAATTGCATCTCTAGAGATGCACTTTTCCCTAAGCTCCAACCACTTCTCTCCTTCTTTACTGCACCTCCCAGCGTAGGTCACATTAATTCTCATCTGATTACTAAAATAACCTGATAACTTATCTTTCTGCTTTTAATCTGAAAACCCACCTTCCACACAGGAGCTCAAGTGAATAGGTTAGAGGACTCAAATCCTATCATCCCCTTGCTTAAATCCTCCAATGATTTCTTAAGCACTTAGAATAAAGCTTTTGCCATAGCTTTCATGACCCTTCCTGACCTAGCTTTTGAATACTCCTAACCTCATGTTAGTCCCATGACTATACTCTAGCAACTCTTCCCTTTTGTTTGTACTTTGATCGCACTGGCTCTGTTTGCACATTAGGGCCTTTGCACTGGCTGTTGCCGGCGTCTGAGCTACTTCCTTCCCAGATCTTCATACACCTAGCATCTAGGCTTCATGCCAAGGTTCCCAGAGATGCCTTTCCTGACACTCCTGCCGTTATCACGTAACCCGTTCTCTTGTCTCTAAAGTGGAGGAGATTGAGAGGACATGCCATGTTAGTCTCAAAATCATCTTTTGTTCAAAGTGAACCAGCCAAGAAAAGAGGCACCACAATCATTGCCTGCAGTTTTACTTTTTGTAAAGAGTAGGCATTCACTGCATACTCACTTTTCATAAGCTAAGGCAGGAAATGGAAACTAAACTCTAATGGAAAGAAAAAAATACCAAGATAACAGGGAGCACAGTTGAAGAATTATGGATCTCAGAAGTACAGTAAAGACACCAGTAAGTATAAACAAATAACCATTTTTTAAAAAGAGGGTTTTTTGGTTATATTTAAAATGAGTCCACTGCATTAATTCACACATTAGGACAAAGGAAGAGTTCATCACTGACACACACCACAGATAAAGGACAAAAGGTCTTAATATTGGAGAGACAGAGAATAAAGAGAAAGTATAAGATTATCTAATCAGAACACAGGGGTTTGGATATGTGAGAGGACAGTGGTGCTACTTATACTGGTAAAAAAGTTAGGTAGGGGAAAACTTGGAAAAATTTTTGTTTTTTGAGTTTTTACTCTTTTACTTCAGTTTTGGGCCTGAAGTACATAGGATATCCTATGGCAAATAGAGAAAGCTAGAATTGGAGTTAGAGATCGAGAGTGGAAATGGAACTTTGAGACTTAGCCACACAGAAGGTCATTTGAAAAATGGTCTATGCTTTCTGTACAGTTACTGGACTCCTGCAGAGGCAGAGGATGCAGAGCTGAGGTAGGCTTGGAGGCAGCCTCTGAGTTTGCCAGGACAGTCCAGCAACTAGCAGGTTACCCACTATGTCCAGGCTGCCCCCTGTTTTTGTGTGACTGGCAAACCACATTTTATGAAAAGGTTGAAAAAAAAATCAAAAGAATACTATGGTGAAACAAATGAAAAGTGTATGAGATTCCTATTTAAATGTCTGCAAATAAATTTCTATTACAATACAGTCATACCCATTTGTTTACATCCTGTGTATGGTGGCTTTTGTACCACAGTGGCATGGCTGAGTTGCTGTGACCAAGACCACATGTCCTGTAAAGCCTAGAGTGTTTACTCTTGGGCCCTTCATGGAAAAAGTTTGCTAACCCTTCTTCTCAAAAACAGATTTTGGAACTAGATTCGTTCTTGAGTCTTAGAACTAAATTAGCAAGAAGAAAGAAGGAAACCAGTAGGAGAGACTCAAATAAAAAGTTGAATGTGCACCTGGGTAGTATGCTGCCACAGAGACTGAGGTGAGAAAACCTGAGGTGTCACTCGGCTAATGAAGGTTACAATCCCAGACTTACAACTTCACTTTTCTGTCTTAAAGCATACCCCTAGGGGGCAAGGTTTGAAAAGTAGTTCATGATACACTCCAGAGTGTTTCTGGGAGAAGACAGAAATCACCCTCTTGGGTATGAAGTTGACCTGGGAATCCAGAAGGCTGTAACTCCCATGTCAACTTCAATCTCTTGGTAGTGTTTCCTTGGAGCACCTTGGTTGGGAAGGATTCTGAGACTTGTGTTTAGCTCAGCAGTGGTTATCAGTGTCTTCTAATGTGGGGAGTGGGAGGGGGAGGTGGCACATGGCAGTTTGTTGTAAATGATTCGTCATAGATTAACATGGGAAATTGTCTAAATCTTTGACACATTTTTCAAACTGCTTGACCTCTCAGATTTTATGTTTATCACTTGCTTTCAAAGTCATAGTTACCCTTACATCTCTGCCTTCGTGATTCAAGGATATTAATCATTATGGTAAGCACATCCAAGTGTATCTGAAAAGAACCCTTGAAAATCTGACAATGATCATCCCAGGGCATTTAATCTTTTCTTGATCCTCACAAGCTATGTGGGTAAAGAGAAAGTAAAAGGGTACTGTGTTTCATGTAAACAATTACAGGATCTTATTCAGTAAGAAACAGGAAGCTATTTAAATAATAGATAGCACTACCAATATGTCAACAGGAAAAAGAAATGGTAGGAATATTAATAATCACTGGAGTGAAGCTTTGGCAAGAATATTTAAGATAATGAAGCAGTCTAGAAGAGAGACAATGAGAAACTTAGCACAACCACAGCACAACCACAGCCCTAAGAAAGTAGAGGTGGGGAGAAATTCAGGAGACACTTTTGACGTAGACTCACTAGAATCTAGGAATTGATTAGATGGAGGGAACAATGGGAGTAAATGATGATTACAAGAGTGTTCATGTAACCAACTATGTGATTTTATTAACTATTATTATTATTTAACTAAGATTTTATTAATTATTGAATGGGGAAGGCAGGAAGAGGAATTATTCTGTGGTGACTACATTATTTGCTTGTTTGCTCCTAGGTCTATGTCCTTCCCTACAGAGGAACTATGTTACTGAGGCTCCCTGGTTTCCTGTCAGGTTTGGGCAATGGCAGGTATGGGCAGAAGAGTAGAGGTTGGAAGGCAGGGAGAAGCCAGGCAACATTTCTCAGGGTGACCCGATCTTTTCCAAGGTTTTAGTTCCCACCAGATAAGCTTTCTGTCTTTGGTTCTGGCTTTCTCTTTGGTCATAGCTCTAGCCTCATATATAATTCTAGCTCTAGCTGGGTGGCTTCTGGATTCCAGAAACTCAACCTCTTCCTGTTATCCCCTTGCCCTAAGGGAGATAGTAGCTTCCTGCTTTTGTTAATCTGAGTGATCTTGTCATCCCCACTTCAGCTTCTTGTCTCCTTTATTACCTGTGTAACTGGTTCTCAGTGTTAAACTCCCCATTTGAAATACCTCAACTGGTTTATTTCTTTGGAGTCCAACTGACACGGTAATAAATTCAGTTTTAAATACATTGAGCTTAAGTGTGTGACTTCCTAGTCAAGAGCTCCAGTAGGCTTGGAAATCATTACCAAAGGCTTGGAGACAGAGAGCTGGGTTGGGAAATCAATAGCATATAGTTTGTATCTGAAGCCATAGGTCATATTTCCCAAGTTGAGGAGATGAAGAGATTAAATCTGAAAGATTAAATAGTCGGCTCACTTATGACAGATCAGTATTTTGAATTTAGTCCAAGGAAGAACTTGAAAAGACCAAGAGAAGTAGGGAAGTAGAAAACCCAGGTTAGGAATGTCATAGAAGATGAGAAATGAGAAATGAAATTTCTGAAGGAAAGAGCACAATAAAATCAAACTTGGTGGAAATAGCAGAGAGGGCACACAAAAAAGGATCAAGGCATGTAAGGCAAATGTTCTCATATTAGCAAGGGGAATGTCATTGCTCCCTTTGTGAGAACAAGGACAATACAATGGTGGTGAAGAAAAAGATAAGGGAAAAAAGTCAAAGCCATCAATGACCATAAATTCCTTTTTCAGGAGAGTGGACAAGGAAGACCTTGAGAGAAATAGCACCTAAGTCAGAGGAGAGGAAGAGCTAAAGAAATGACATAAGTGGATACTGAAGACTCCACAAAAGTAAGCAGGATGAGGCCAGATGCTTGAGTGGAATGGTTATTCCTTTTAAAAGAAGGGAGAGGATAATGTGATTGGTCAAGATATATATTTATAGGGTTACTGATTCTACCTTTTCTAATGATACTATCAAGTAATATCTACCATGCTCAAACTTCTAATATGAACAGAGGTATGCACCTTTTTCTTATTCATAGCTCTCCTCAAAAAAACAAAACAAAACAAACAAAAAAGCGAGAGGAGGAATCACACACTTGAGGCTAAATTCTAGCTTTTCTCCCAATATTTCTAGCAAAAGATGAAAATTTAGTGTACACAGTGATTGCTATTAGCATCTTAAAAAACAGAGACATTCACAAAATTGGCTTTTCCTAAATGCTAATCTGTCAAACTTTTGTGATGAGGACATTTGGTATTACATATTTGAAAATTGCTAAGAGAATACTACTAACTATAGTCCCTATTCTGTACCTTGCTTTCCCCATGATATATTTATTGTATAACTAAGTTTGTACCTTTTGACCACCTGCACCCATTTCCCCAACCCACACTTCTTAACTGACAAAGTTGTGACCCCATCACTTACTTCTACAGATGCTAAGCTCCCTGAAAATATTGGGGGAAACCAGTTTCATATATTCTTTATTTATATACACCTGATCTTTTTTGTATTATCCTGAAGCTATAAATTATACTGTAGTATGTGTGTGTCTCTGTTGTGTATTTGCTTATAACTCGGAGGCTTAGAAATCAAGCAGTTATAAATCAATTCCCACAAGAAAAAAAATTGGGGCAAATAATGTCCAGGCATCAAGCAATAGATTGAAGGGAACTGATGTTTCCATAAATACATTGTTCTGTTAACAAGAAAGGAAGGTCTTCTAAATAATTTAAATGCTAAGAACAGAGGCAATTAATAACAGGTCATTTGCATAACAATTCAAAATATGCCCTGTGATGACCACACTTCACACATTTTACCTAATTTAATCCTTAAAACAGCCCTACGAGTAGACAGTACGGTTACCTCCATTTCACAGAGGAGGAAGAGAGCCCTAGAGAGAGAATTTGTCCCAGGCTACTCTGGAACGCAGGCAGTGTGGCTCTCAAGTCTTTACTCCTGGGTCCCCTGGGTGACTCCCACAAGTGTCAGGCTCTTGATTTTTGTGCAGATCATGATCTCAGGGTCATGGGATCGAACCCTCCATTAGACTCGGTGTTCATCATGGAGCCTCCCTGAGATTTTCTCTCTCTTCCTCTGCCTCTCCTCTGGCTTGTACATGCCCTCTCTCAAAACAGTCTTAAATTTTTTTTTTTAAAAAGCCTCCTAACCACTCTAGTGTAATTTATACCTAGCTCATTCCTAGATATATTTACTAAAAATTTCTGCCTTTTTAAAAGGATTATTTAGGGATAGAGTTGTTAAAATATTGCTTTTTTCCCCCCTAAATGTACCTCTAAAGAAAGTTTCCACAATGAATAATTTTGAAGTTTTTTTAATGCACGAAAAGAACATCTCAGAAACAGAACAGGTATTGACTTATTAACGACGAAGCACTCACTATATAAAGAAGCCCCCTCCCCACTTAGTAAATAGGAATATCGTGTAAATAGACGTGAAAGGAGGTGGACACTTTAGGATTAAATGCAAACCCTAAAGTTGTCTACAACATTCATATATGGCTTATTATTTCATAGCAATAATATTCTCATAACGATGTATATGACATTTATACGTACTGGTAGGATGTTTTTGACTCAAAAGTTTAAACAAAAATACTGGAGAGGTAGTTTTGCCAATGCAAGGTGATTAAAAAGAAGGCCTTACCTTGCTTTTTTTCCTTAAACATCTGTAACCATTTCCCTTTGTTCTGATTTTCTTCTGGATTAGTCAGGAAGATAATGATGCTTATAGAAGACGCCAATTCAAAACCCTCTAAGAATGGATTCCCACAACAACACAATGATGTTTTTGAAACAACTGCTCTGAAATTCCCCGGGGTGTGTGTGTATGTGTGTGTGTGTGTGTGTGTGTTTGGGGTGGTTCTCCATAGTTTTCTTCTGTCTTAGAAAGGATTCTGGCTCCAAGGAGACCTGTTAAGGTTCATCCAGGAGTTACAGGGACTCATCCTGTTTTTCTCCTCAAATTCTGCATCATGGTCTCGTGATGGTAATTTCTATAGTGACCCAAGAGTATTGGTAGGTACCCTGTCTCGGTAAGTCAGGGATGGCTTTAAATAAATATAAATGCATATGTATATATATATACTGAAGCTTGAAACAAAAGTTCGAAAAATTCTCTAGCTAGCCAGTAGAACATCATGAGGAGTGCTAGAAAGGACAGCATGTAATTCCTCAGTTGTGTTTCATAAAGGGATCACATCTTAGGTGTAAAGAGTTTTAGCTTCTGCCTGTCACCTGCTGCTCGATTTGCAGGAGACAACATGGAATGAGGAAGGTCTACAGATATTAAAATTCTTTGACACTGGTCATTTGAGCCTATGTACAAACTAGCTTATCCTATTCTTACAGTGAGAAATAAGCCCGGAAAAAAAAAAAAAAAAAAAAAAAAAGTCAAGGGGCAACAAAACATTGGTCAATTCTCAAATCTAGAATAGCCATTTACCAGACAATGATTAGGAACCACTAGAAACAATCTGACATAATATTAATCAGGTATGACTTGTTACACTTCAGAAAGCATAAATATACAGTAAGGAAGAGGTTCCTATGTAGCCCACAGAGTTATGTACAAGTTGGAGCTGCTGTGAAGCTGAGCAGGAACTCCTGGGACACCCCCCACTCCCCCCGCCCCAGCTCTAAGCAGATCTCCGCACACAGTTATCCTTGCAAACGCACAATGTGAGAAATCAAGGTCACCAGTGAAATAGCTCTTTGCCAGCTGAGGGTCTTCTTTCCCATAAATATACAAGTCTGGGCTCCAGGGTGGTCCATGGCCTCACAGGTCTTGCCCCTTCATGGTGCCACGATCTCTCAGTGCTCGTGGAGCCGAGGCACGTGCTGGACCCCTAACTCCTGCTTCCAGTGATTCAGGTCAGGAGCTCCTGCCTTCACAGTCTCCAGATGCAAATCAAAGCATAAATAACAGAGACCACGCTCGTGGCTCCTCCGTTCACAACGTTACTGGGAACAGATACTGGTCAAAGCAGCGCAAAAGCTGCACGCCAGGGTCCACGAGTGGAGAGGAGTTTTGTGCACTTTTGCAAAAATAACCCCCTCCCCCAAAATCTACCCTACATGTCTTTTATTTTACTGGTTAGCCCTGTCTGTAGCTAGGAAGACACTGTGTTGCTCCTGGGCTCTTTCTATCAGCTTCCTCTTCTTTTTCTTGTTCTTCTTCTCCTTTGCCTTTGGGGTTCTCTTTCCTACACCAGGGAAAAGAGAAAGAAATGAAGACATGTCAGAAACGGTGCTTTCTCTAAGAAAGAAAACACAAAACATTAAGAGTTTTACACAAAGCCCATCTGGAAAACATCACCTATGGAAAAAGCAGCCTCAAAGAGAAAATTGTTCACATTAATTTTGACGGAATAATAATAATTTACTAAATTGGATATGCTGTCTAAAACAGAGACTGATCTTCCTGTTATAGGGAACTGGCATATTTAAAAACCTCTCAGTGGCCTGATCAGTCTTGCAAATATCATCCTGCCACAAAAATTCCACTTATCCCCTCCGACTTTTAACAATGCTACCCTTTACTAGACATCTTTACATCTTTCTACAGCTCCACATGTCAGTGGGTCAAAAAAAAATAAGCAGCTATCTACAGTAAATATACCAGAAGTTTCCATCTCCCTGCCCCTCCTCTTCCCCAGGCGAAAGAAAGGTCTTGCTTTTAACATTATTCCTTCCCTGTTCTCCGAAGACCAGTATATGAAATGACATAGGTGGAACTCTTCATTTTCTATAAAAATTCATGAGGGCATCGTTCATTATGTGACTTAGGGCTTCTTACCCAAATTCCCTAGACCAGTTATTGTGAGCAAGAAAAATGCTAGTTTGTTCCTGAAGAACTGGGGAGAGGTGTCTTCCTACCAGAAGATCACACCCGCACCTAGTAATCCCATTTCTCCTCTTTGCCGTTGCCACCAGGAAGCCCAGGCCACTAGCTAAATAGTTGAGGTTTGTCTCCATCAGAGTTTTTGAATGTAGTCTCCCCTTTGCCTCTGCTCTATTTCACTTTTTGCATCTCCTGGTTATGGTTCACGGGTTTTACAATGTTTCAACATCTCTTTTTAAGTATATACACGTAAGATCTTGAGAGAAGAGTAACAGGCATTTGCTTTGGGTCCATTGCCCTCTTTGGGTTCTAAACACAGAAGAACTGTGGGATTTTTTAGAACAGAAAGGAGCTCAAAGGTCACTAAAGTTTGCAGAAATTAAGTCATCAACATACACCTTCAAAACAGAAAGATTCTTCCTTTACCAGACTTAAGTCTCCTGCCCACCCTACTTCCATGTTACTCGTGCAGTCCTACAAAACTTTTCTGTGAGGTATAGATAGCTCTTGGACACTGTAGCAATCAGTACCACAAATTAGACATTCTGTTCTAACACATGCTTTCCCATTTTCCAAGACCATTGATTACAGGGATGTACGTGGCCAGCTTTTCATCTGAGATGGGGGTGGGGGGGCGGGTAGCTGTGTAGGGAATGTGAAAGAAACACACCAGAAGTTAGGGATCTAGCTCTCTGCCTTAGGAAAGTAGAGTCATACTAGATTAGAGGAGCCTGGGAGATTTCTAAACAAGAGAGGGATTTTTCATTTTGTTTGAGGATGGAAAAGAGTCATGTGGTTGGCACATAGTGGACAGTCAACAAATGTTTGCTGAGTAAAATTTTATCACAAGATAAAGAATAATTTATTTTTAATAGGACACGGCAGTAAAATAATCAGAATATGATCGTGCCCTCACATTAAATTATAAAGTTCCCCGAAGTTAATTTCTGGTTCTTATTAAATTCTGGCATTAATGTTATAACGGCATCTTGCCATCTTTAAACATAGTTAAAACTACCCAATGAAACCTTAGTTCAAACCATCATTAATCAAAGAAGCTGTAAAGTTAAAATTATTTGAGTAACATTATATCTAATGATGAGACACACCTAATGAGGGCAGAGAGATGAAAAAACGTAAAATTGCCTATTTAAAAAGAAGTTTCAATTATAAAGTTTTTGAAGATTTCCTTAGTTCTAGATTTTCTTTAAACAAACAACAAAAACCTTAGTTAAAATCATTGCTGACTACATTGCAAAAATGAGCTCATGTTTAATTTGTTTAAAACCCGAAGTTCCTTTTAAAAGCGAACTGAAATGGAGTAAATGGAAAAATAATATTGCTAGATGTTTAAATGTATTAAGATAAAAATATACTGAGTATTTGTTCAAGAAATCTTTTCCCATTCACCACTTCAATTTTTCAAATGAAAAAGGTGCAGTACATTCCCTAACAGAATATCTATGCTAAGTGACTGGAAATTCTTATTTTAAGAGAGGGTCAATTTTATGCCACTTACCTAATATGTCATTCTGATATAATTGTCAGTATCAAATGGTCTTTGGGTTTGCTGGCTGATATAATATTGTATGATAGGAAAGTTATTCAATATTTGCATAAAATAGTCCATAGTGTGGCCAAAATTTCAGCAATGCTTCTGGAAACTTATATAAGTTTTCAAGTTGTACAATTACTCCACTGGCAATAAGTTATATGGTACTGATTTCAACTAAAGATGTTTGGGAGACCAAATTACAACCCTAAAACTTTCCCTCAGAGGTCTCTTGTTGAATGACATCTCTGTGCTATCAGTTCATTGCTTCGTTTTGTTTCTGGTCAGCCCATTTCTCATGTAGTATATACTGAAAATACTGAGGAATTAAGATGGTTAGCCAAGATTTGACCACAGATAGGCGTAAATTACCTGAAAATATTTTGTGGCCCATTGTAGGCTATTCTGACTTAAAGCCCAACACAAAGTAGCAAAAAATATTAAAATATAACCTAACTAAGGTATAAAAAAGGTCTTATACATATTTTCTTCTGAACTCCACTAAGATTTCCAAACATAAGAAATCAGTAAGATTAAAGCTAACAGAAAATACATATCCCTGTTTTGATCTATATATTTGAAAATAAGTTATATTGGATATACAAGTGTGCTAATTTATGTTTCCATTTCTTTACACCTGTGGCTAGATTAGATTTGGAGAATGCCTTCTAGACTTTCAATTATGTACATTCACCCTGTACAGGAAGCATTTAAAGGCAAGTATGATGCCAGTCACCCAAAGAGAAATTCAAGTCATGGAATTAACTTTCTTTTTAGTTCATGAGCAGCAACCTGGAAAATATACTGCCCAAGATCAGCAGAAAAGGTTTGAGCCTCTAGCCATGTCCAACTGTAATGACACATTTGCGTATCTTTGTCCTGAGTGCTTTAAGAATACAATGGCCTTGACAAATCACGGCTTAATGAGTCTCATCAGCCCCGTTCTACAGATGCAAGAAGACCAGCTCAGGTATTACAGCTGTTAAGGAAAGCAATGGGGCTTAACAGAGAAAGGCAGAAGGAAAGGGAGCCAGTAGGTAAGTGTGGTCTTATAATGCAGATGTTTCGTAATGCGTCATACTTGTGACTCTCAGTTTTTACATTTATGGAATGAAGACACTATGATCCTCTTTCACCAGAAAGTTGTACAAAATATCACAAGCAAGATCATCCAAATGAACAAAGTTAGAAAAATACCATCAAAACCAGACTCTAACCAAAATAATTATATTGATTTGCACACATGTGGAAATGGTCCAACAGGATAACCTATCAATTCCTCTACAGAGAAAGGTGAACAGCCCCTTATGGAAATACTCCTAACCTCCAGCTGTAGATTACCGCTATTAGAATCAGAAATAAAATAGATTCAACTATGTTATCAGGCAGACTCACAAATTACATGAAGCTGTGAAAATACCAACTCCACTGCCAGAAGGCATGAATTTCATTCTTTCCTAAGCCCCAAAGTCTAGGAAAATCTTCAAAAGGTTTTTCCTCTCACTAGGTTTAGGTAAGAGTTTTTTTCATAATTGGAACAACGGTTCCGGTATATCCATTAGTAAGGCACAAAGGTTGTGTAGGATTTCCGTTGAGATTACTAAGTGTTTTGAGGAAGACTTTCTAACGGTAAATGAGATGAAAGAAAATTGAGAAAAAATTCAGTAGCTGTGACTATGAAAAAAAAAGTCTCTCTCTACACACACACACACACACACACACACACACACACACAGGAAAGTAAGCCACAATTATGACAAATGTAATTTCCACTGTTAGAACCACAACTGTGATGACAAATGTGATCATCTGTAACCAGGACTAATTTCTATCAAATTTCAATGATAAATTTGTGATGTTAACTTGAAACTTGGGCTTCCCTGTATTTATGAAATTCACCAGGGAGATTTGGGGATCATCTCAGAAATCGAGTCATTCTTCAAAGCAGCTAAAACCAAGGGACAAAAAGTCTGACAACCATCAGGCTGGGGAACTTTGTCATACTTCAGAAGACACACTAGAGGTAGAGGGGAGAAAGTTGCTTCCACACCTTCACAAGGACTGAGCTGTAGACAATGAATAGCAATTGAGCTATTTCTTTCTCATATGGGCAACTTGAGTCTGCCCAAGAATGAGTAGAAACAGAGATTTATTTATTTAAGAGTGATTGATGATTCTCTGGAAAAATGCCAGTTGGCTCCTAAATATTTTAAAAGCTCATATAAAAATAGACAAAAGACTTAAATATAATTCATAAGGGAAATAAAAACAACTAGTAAATATATGAAACAATCAAATCTCACAATTAAAAGTGCCAAGTAAAATGAGTTGCCATTGCCAAGATTCTTAAAAGTAAAAAAGTGAGAATGTGGTGAGACAGACATCAGGATGCATTATGAGAATATAAAATTGATACAGTCTTTTTAAAAGCCATCTGGCAATGTGTATAAAAGCATTAAAATATTCATAACTTTCGACTCTGATCTAGGAACCCATCCTAGGAAAATAATCTAAACGTGGACAGAGATTTATGCACAGGGATGTTTACTGTAGAACTCTGAAAAAAATTATAAATTACCAAAATGTCCTCCTACACAATTTTTCATGACCTCTTTTTATGATTACTAAAACAGTAAGTGTCCCTTCAATTATGAAGTATTTGTATCTTAAGGCCCAGGAATTACATTTGGTCCCAAGAGAAATTACATGTCCCTAAAATTTATCATAAATAGGCATAAGGAAAAGACTGTGGTACAAAACATTCCTCTTCTGGTGGTAAGCAGACTTTTGGGTGGAATGGTTGGTCATAATTGGATGTAAGATATAAAAGCTTAAGAACTACTGAACTGCCTGAACACTTCTGCCATTAAGAACAGATGTTAGTTCACAAAACTGCTTTCATCGAGAAAGGCATCCAAGTAGGCAAATATGATGAGTGCGACCAGCATCTACCATAGTATATTCTGCCTAGTCTAAGAGAAAACTTTTCCCTTGTCTGTAATAGTTCCAAATAATATATTAATGGTTATTTTACATCAGCTGAGCCTCAAAGGAAAGAGTCTGAGTACCTTAGGCAAGTAAGTCCATTCTATCTCCTTATTTATAGTACAAAGTTCTTTAATTGGTGTTTTTAGTGACATTTATCTGGCTTTTAAGAAATAACATCTTTTCCACTAAAAATATTGCAGAGAGAAAAAAAATATTGTAGAGAGAGAGGTGGACTGGCAAATCCCGACTGTGATCAAATTTTGATTGGTCTTTGAGAACAAAATAATCTAGAGACAAACCAACAAATTTTTGAATGTTGAAAAAATAACAACCATATACTGAGGAGATTTTACTGGGCCATCTTGAACTTCAAGTCATAATGGGAAAGTCTTCCAAGGGACCCCTAGTCATTTCATCTTTATAAAAGAACATGTGCTTCAGAAATTTACACATAACCTGGAGATAGCCTAATAAGCAGAACTACTTGAGAGTTATTAGTGGGGAGTGACAACATCCAAAATAAAAAAAAATAGTTGACAAAATGGGACTTCTCTAAATATGCAAACGTGAAAATCACTCAGAATTCCCATGTAAACTTATGATCATTTATAAAGAACTAATTCAATAAGCCAATTATGATTGTGCATTACCGTTCTAATTGTAAAAGTCTGCCACATTTTTACTGTAAAAAGAATAGTATGAAATGGCTGTGTGTGTGTGTGTGTGTGTAAGACCTCTCCACTCTTCCTCTATGAAGCATTTTATTAGGCATGAAGTCTATTTTTTGAAAGGAAGCTCCATTTGGTTTTAAAATCTTGTTTCATGTTTAGTATTATGAAATTGAAAGAAAAGCTAATCCTAAAGCTCACTTGAACTTTTACAAATAAGGATTCCTAGACACAGTAATTCAAAATTTCCCCATTTTATAGCTCTGAAGAAAAAAATCTTCAGATACACACTTCTAAAGGGGCAATAAGACATTCCCAACACCCTACAAACTCAATTGACGTGGCAAGGACTACAGAAAAGTAATATGAATGATATTTAGGTTTCTGCCACATAACTTGGATCATGCCATTTGATTTAAGTTCTTAGATATCTGGTATCTAAAAAAAAAGAAAGAAAGAAAGAAAAGAAAAGAAAAGAAAAGAAAAGAAAAGAAAAGAAAAGAAAAATCAGTTCAGAGCAAAGATTCTGTGGAGTTTAAGATAGGTGAGAAAAAACAAACAAGAATTGACGGTTTTAAAACGCCCTACCTACAGTTCTTTTCATAATAACTGACTTCACTGTAGGGCAGTTTCAAGGTAGCAGAGACACATTATACTCCACAACTTCACTTGTGTGAGAAACTGAACATGTAACTTGACCACAAGGGGGCAATAATTCACTTTTACTCTACGTATCTCTGGTGTAAAAAGAGAACAGGGGAGCTCTGGAGCTCTCACTTCTTTAATACTGTCTTTTAACCCTACTTAGAGGCCTTATTTCTTTTTCCTTAAAAGCCAAAGGTAAGCTGTTCAGTGGACTACAGAACAGATAGCAAAGTCCAAATGCAGCACAATGAAAAGTAACAATTGCTCTGCTGTTAAAGATGTCAGTGTCTAGGGAGTGAACGAGAGAACAAAAGTCAGATGTATATCTTGCTTTTCAAATAGTGATTTAGGGAAAGAGCATTCTTCATACATCCAGGTTGCCATTTTATGGGGAAGTGAATATAGACTACTGGCCAAGAACAAGATCCTCTTCTTAGATCTCTTATTGGTAAGAAGAGGGCTGTCAAACTAAGCATGATCTTCATTAGCTTCCACAGACCCAGGATCAGGTGGTCATGTTGGGGAGGCTGCAGAGACAAAGAGTATGGTAGGTATTTACTACCCCTGTTTTAGTCCAACTCCCCCAAATGGTGAAGATGTGAAGTGAGGCACAAAAAACCTAGAGCATTCCTAGCAGCTGAGCTGGACAGGCAAGCAGCTTCCGAGGTCTCTTTTTCTCACCTTTAAAGTTTTAAATGTCAACTGGATCAGGACATAGTTTAGTTACTTTTCAAGAGAGGCAGAAAAGTATTAGAAGACAACTAATCTTTCTCTGAGCCTTGTCATAACTGAAAACTTTGATGAATTGCATCAATATCATCTGTAACCCAAGACTTTCCATAAATGTACACAGCATCGATTCAACACTTTTTCTTTTAACAAAGTGCCATCTAGAAGTTTCCTAGGTAGGGTAGTTGATTTGGTGGGCATTCCTAATACGTACCATGCATTGTAAGAGCTTCACATACCTTCTTAGTTAGCTGAATATTGTGAAAAATTTCAGTACTCAAACCATTCTGCTGGAATGTTTCATAGCTACCTACCCTAAACTTACTCAAAATTTGCAGAAAATGATGAAGCTCATTTGGCACTCTTCAGTGACAAAACATCCATTTGTGCAGAGAAAATGATACAATTGATTTCATTCGATTAGGACCAACGGGAAAACCAGAGAAGAATTTCAAGTTCCTTCATAGCTGACTTCATACTATACCAGAAGATAGCTTTTAAGATAATTCCATTAGAGTAAGAGGACTTAATACCCTCTTCTTGGTCTTCAATCAATAACCATTAAATAAAAAAGAAGTTCAAGCTATTATATCTAGGACTAGCATGATATGGCAAGCATTTATTTAATTTGGATTCCACACGATTTCTGTGGAACTTAAAGACATACTTACAAGTGAAATGAATTAGTGATTTCTATATATTAGGTAAATCCGAGAATCAGCTATCAGTCCAAGCCACTCACCTAAGTCGCAAGCCTCACAGGAAGACAGCCAGCATGCGATAACTTAGAGAAATGCACGTTCCTTGGGGGATCGTAAGTGCATCCCCTCCTCTGGCCCTCAGCACTTCAGACCTCCCTCATCAAAACACGTGTTACCTTCTGTTGCAATTTTTTTTTTTTTTTGGCAAATCATGGCTACTATGCAAATAACTCTACTTTCATGCCTGGTTAAACTCTGGGTCTTTCTAAATATCAAGTTGCAGATATTCATTTCAAGCTTAACTGAAAGAGGAATTGGAGCAGATAAATGGGCTCCATCTAAACACTGAACGTGGTGACAAGCCAAACCCACCTGGACTTTATCATCCATCATAGAATGAACTCTCTTGCTTTTCCTGGATTCCATCCACATGGCTTCGGTCCTCAACTTCAGCTTACACGCGGTCTGCAAAGGTACCCCTGTCCCCCGAGTAAACCCCATGACCTTTCTCTCAGCTTACTTCTCTCTCAGAACCACCTCTGTCTCTTGGCTTGATTGCACATTCCCCAGACAGGGATTCAACATGCCTCGCCACAGAGTCATGGAAGCCTGGCCAGCCCACAGGATGGATCGCTCCCCAGCTAGACCTGGAGAGGGGGTGAGGGATGGGGCCATGGGACACTAGACCAAGTCATCTGGGAGACATGGTGAGGTACATCACTTTGGGTGTCAGACAGGCCTAGATTCAAAGCAGAGCTCTTCCTCTCAGAAGCTAGTGATCTTGGATGAGTTACTTTTCTCAGGCTTGGTTTACTCCTTTCTAAACAGCTGATATCAAAGTGACCATCTCTGAGGGGGAAAAAAAATGTATATCCATTTCCAGATACTATACCTGACACATGAATGCTAATTAACACCAGAAGGTGCCTCACGTGTATAATTTCTAATCCTTATGACAGCCTGCAAGGTAGGCATTATTTCCATTTTACCAACAAGGAAATAAGTTTAGAGAAGTTAATAGCTCAAAATCACAAAGCTCGGCAATGATTCAAACCAACATCTGGCAGGTTCTAAAACCTGTACTCTTTCCACTATACTCTTTGGATCCCTTGTGCCCAGCAAAAGGTCTTTGATCTCATAATCATTTAAATAGCTGCTGAACAAACAAATTAATAAGCAAATACCAGGCTGAAGAAACGGCATCAACCTTCCCAACCAGTCCCCAGCGTTCCCTTGGGCCACATTAAGTTTCCCAATGGGCCTGGCCTACAATGTATATTTCTCATATTAATTATTCCCTGGAGCTAAGGCATTCGAAGCCTCAGTTTCCTGAGGCCAAGCAACACATTTAGCATTCCCAGCTCAGTATCAACAGTGTGCCCATGGCAAAGCCCGAGGGAAGAAAACACAGGATGTTTCTCTTTCAGCTGGGACTTGGAAGTTTAGACCTGTGGTTCCAAAAGCCAGTTCATGGGCCAGACATAGAATCCTCCAAGGAGGGTTGTTTTTTGGTTTGGTTTGGTTTGGTTTTTTAAAATATAGCTTCTCTGGTCATACCCGGACTCCCGAGTGAAACGTTCAGGATGGAAAACCCGGAACTGTTGTTAGGCAGCAGAGGTGACTGAGCACGAAATTAAGATTATATGCAGTCTAGAGCATCAAACTCTGCAGAAAAGCATGTGGGCAGGGGAGAGGACCAACTTTGGAAGAGGACGTGAGAGCACTTCAAATATAAATGGCCAAGCTGCCCCCATGTCAAGAGGAAGTTAGGTACCCAGACCCAAGAAAAGGCTCCCTTATCTTTACACTCGAGCGAAGGGGTACATCACTGATGTTCCTGCAGACCCCTTTCTTCTGTGGTTATATTCGAGAAACTTGCTTTATTCTACTGAATGGCTCAATTCATTCAATTAACAAGATTGTATTCTGAAAGACCAACTAGTTCAGCTTATAGAAATTCTAAAGAGTTGGACGAAAAAAGAAAAAAATGTGACTGAAAAAAAATGTTACCTTTGTCAAGTAGGGATTTCTTCCAAACTAGGATATAGAGGTGGCATTTCAAAAACTGGGAAGAGAAAAGTACCCCTCAGAGCAGGTGACGCAAGTATTGTGTCAAATATTTAATACCAGAGGTATAAAAATATTAGCTGTATAACAGGAAGGAGGCATATTCCATGTCTTTTCTTTTTTTTTTTTTTCTTTTCAGAAAGGTACTCTGAGATGCTTCCAAACTATTAAATCACCATCATCATGATATGGTGTAGGCTCTGTGCCAGGCACTAAGTGTTTTACGTATAATTCATTTCATACTAAAAATGCTCCTTTGAAATAGGTACTATTTCAGTCCTACTTTGCAGAAAAGAAAACTAAAAATCATAGAGGTAAGGTAACCCAAGATGAGAGAGTTAGTATATGGCAGAGTTTTGACTTGGACTCAGATAGTCTGGTCCCTAAGCTTACTGTCCTACTCATCATGCCATTCTCTTTCTCATCACTTCTGTGGTATAAATGTGATGTCCCGTGAGGGAGAAGTTGAGTGTTGCAACACTCTTCCCTCTAATCAGAGACTCCCACATACCCTATGAACAGGTCACTAACAGGGAAATGGCTTGACCATTAAAGTCATAAAAGGAAGGCTGGGCCCATCATTGTTTTGATACAAGACCAGGACGATAAAGGGCATTTTTTTTCCTCTGTTATTTTTGCAGGATACAGAAAGTAAACCAGTATTTGCCAAAATGAATAGTCTCTGTCTACAAGCAAAGACTAAACAAATGGTATAGTCACTGTAGAACCCTTGTCAACCACCCAAGGAGCAGCCATGGAGTTCAATTAGAGGGAAAATACTGGACAAGGAACTCTAAATAACATGTTCAACACACCTAATGATTATTAGACACATCACATTTCTAAGGTTTCACGAAGTCTTAGTCCTTGCTGAGTTATCTTGAATCCTCATATCTTTGTCTCTGATTGCCAAATATTAAGAAAGCAGAACATGGGTAATTATTTTTATAAACATCCTAATGTTTAATAAAAAAAAAAAAAAAAAGGTGTTTTACTCTCCAGGAAATGTATTTTGACTGTGACATATATAATACAAACTAAAATCAAAGGAAGCTACTGCTCATGTCCACACACATATGGACCCAATATCCATCTGCAGTATTTCCCGAAGCATTGCGTTCTATCACTATATTCAAATCAGTTTTATTTAACTGAGGTGTCAAAGGAAAATCTGAGAAACCAAAAGTTTATAATTAACATGAAAAATGTAAGACCTAGTGGAAAAAAAATTTTAAAGATTTATTTATTTGAGTGGGGGCAGAGAGAGAGAGAGAGAGAAGGGGAGAGAGTGGGGGACAGTCTAAGTAGACTTGGAACCGGGCTCGATCTCATGATCCTGAGATCACTGCCAGAGCCGAAACCCAGAATACAATACTCTTTGACTGTACTGCAAAACATTTTTAAGTGAATCATCACTGAATCAGAGATCCAAGCAGAGATCTACATTCCAAACTTCTATACTTGTAGTGAGGTTATCACCTGGAGCCCCACCATAAAAACCATATAAAGAATATCAGTGAGCAATTATGTTGAAAAGGACAACTTATTCATCTTAGCTGGGCAGCAGGCTCAGAACCTCTGCTGAAACATGAGCTAAACCCATCAGTGCAGCTGAGTTTAAAATGACCATTAAAGGTTGAGGGGCACCTGGGTAGCTCAGTTAGGCCTCAGACTCTTGATTTCAGCTCAGGTCATGATCACTGGGTCCTGGGATCGAGCTCCACCTTTGGCTTCACACTCAACATGAAGTCTGCTGGAGATTGTTCCCTCTCCCTCTGCCGCCCCCCCCCCCCACCGCTCTTCTTTCTTTCTCTGAATAAAAAATAAAAATCTTTTTTAAAAGATGCCTGTTAATAGTTGAACGTCAGGGACACTGAAACTGGAGTAGGGTGGGCAGAGCACGGCACATTTACTATACTCAGATACCACATCCTACCTGGCTTTCAGTAATTTAAGCCAGCATCACCAGATGAGAGGAATACAATGAAAATGTTAAAAAAAAAAAAAAAAAAAGGGAAGGAGACTTTGAGAAAAGGCTAAGACAAAAAGATGCTGAGGCTCACAGAGCACATAAAAAATCTTTTAAAAAACGGAACTGCATTCTACCTTTCACTGTGTTGCTTATCAAAAATTCGATGAAACCACAGCTACAAAGCTATAATATCATTGTAATAACTCCTTTATTAGGAAAGTCAGAGAGTGAGTTACCCAAAACAGATGTAAAAAAAGCTTTCCTGCTTTACCATTTTCAAAGATCAGGTAACCAGTTTTCTGATAGCAGTTCATAAAGAACTCAGAAGATAAGGAAGGAATAATAAATTTCTGGAAATTGCTTCCAATTCAGTATATGATCCTAATATAAAACTGAAAAAAATCTACGAGTGATAAATGTTAAGGGTTCATACTTATATTTTGATATACTTATCATTTCATTAAAAAAATATTTTAATGGCGATTCACAGACCTGCACCCCGGGGCTAATAGTACATTATTATATATTATTATATATTAATACATTAAGTACATTATTATATATTAATAAAAAAATTTAAAATTTTAAAAAAGTATTTAAACTGCCTTCAATAAGCATTTTTTAAGTCTTTCTATAAAAAAAACTCTAAACTCCACCAAAATAATGCCCAGGGCTCATCACTTAAATGTTTTATTAAAAGCTAAATTAATTGTAGCATAAATCAATTCTTTTTTTTTTTTTTAAAGATTTTATTTATTTATTTGACAGACAGAGATTACAAGTAGGCAGAGAGGCAGGCAGAGAGAGAAGAAGAAGCAGGCTCTCCGAGGAGCAGAGAGCCCGATGCGGGGCTCAATCCCAGGACACTGGGATCATGACCTGAGCTGAAGGCAAGGCTTTAACCCCCTGAGCCACCCAGGCGCCCTCAAGTCTTTCTTTAAAAGACAACTGCATAAAAAAAATAAATTAATTTAAATAAAAAAAGAAAGACAGCTGCAGCCATATTTTAATGAACCTTCAATTTTATCTTAAATTCTAGGTCACTGGCAGTTTCAACAGCAATGAAATAGTCTGTCCTAAAAATGACTGTGCACAGTTTCTCTGAGGCAGGTGTGTGTGTGTATTCATAAGCACAAGCTTAACTAAAACATATCCCTCCATAAACTACACCTAGATATACTGGTTGAGAAGACTGTTTATTTACCCTTAAATATGTATGTGTACATCTCAGAACATAAAATTACATTTTTAAGATTTTTAAGATTATAACCAAATTAAGTATGAGATTAAAAATTCTGGGGAACTACAAATTGCAAACTCAAAAAAAGTAGCAGCATTTCTATGGTAAAAGTTTATGGCTTGGAGTCATAACTAATCAGCATTCTTTTTCTGGCTCTGATAAAAAAAATATTTTGCACTGAACAGCAAATTCTTCTAAGGGTCCAGCTTTTATGCCATAGAATACAGAAAAATAATTCCTATTAATTAAGGACAGAGCATGACTTAATATCTCTTTCCCAGTTCCTATAAGTACAAACAAACAAACAAAAAATGGAAAGAACCAAAAGTCTTGTACGGCAGTGGGGAGGGAGAAATCATTTTTATGGCTTCCATTCAACTCAAATACAAATGGGTCTAGGAGACCATTTCACAAGTATCTCATTTAGATATCAACCTCTAAGGTCATCCAAATGACAGGTAAGCATTTTATTCATGATAGGATAGGATTTTCAAAGCCTTACCATGACACTGCTTGTTAGAACTTAGAAGCTGATACAAAGATAACTTTGTCATAGATCCTATTCTAAGGATTTCCACTGTGGAAATACCAGAGACTAATCATAAAGAGTTTCCGAAAACATAATCCTCTAGGGGAAGTCTGCAAATGGAGCTCTTACAAAAACAACACAGCAACATTTGGATCATATGCCGTTTTGTTCTAAGCCTTAAAGTTAAGGTAAGAGACAGTCTAATGACTATAGTTAATATTGCACCGAAATTTGCTAAGAGACTTCAGGAACTCATCACACATACAGAAAGCACAGGAGTGGTCAGAGGGGGCTCAACAACCATATGTCCTTGGTGACTGCTGCAGGGGTGTGCAGAAGCTGCTGAGGACCTGAGGACCAAGACCAAGTTCAGATGCTAGGGACCAACACAGGGGCCAGTGGTGGCCAGAGCTGGTGGCACATATGCGTTTGGCTGCTGGGAACCAGCAGCAGGTGTCTGGTTGGTGGCAGAGGCCAGTTGCGAACACACACACAGTAGTGGGAGCCAGGCCAAGCAGCGAAGGCTAAGGCCAACTGCAGATGCCCTGGAAGCTTTGGGAGCCCCAGCTGTCAGTGTTTGCTGCTGTGACTGCTGGTGGGGTACACAGCTGGGGGAGTAAGCTGCAGGTGAGCTAGTGGTATGGGCCAGTGATAGGAGCCAGGACTTGATCTGGGGGTCCACAGGCTGATGCAAGGGCTTAGCTATGTGCAGCCCTCCTGAGGCTGAATGGTCCCTCCAGAGGTGTGCACATGGCAGTGGAGGCCAGTGACAGGATCAGGCTGGAGGCAAGCAGGGATGCAGCTAGAGGTGCTAGCTGCAAATGAACCCGGTGGTGCAGACCAATGACAGGAGACAGGGCCAGATCGGGGGCCACAGACAGCTGGGCGGGCCTTGGCCATGGGTGTACACATGGCAACAGAGGCTGGAGATGGGCATCGGCCCGGCCGCATTGAAACGCACAGGTAGCATGGAGGGACCAGCCCCAAGAGTGCACACAGCAGTGAGGGCCCCCTGGGGATATTCTAAGCTGCTGTCTTATACTCACATAACTTCAGAGGCTTAGAGTCCCTTTCTGTGTGGGTCCTGGGCTTTGGGCAAGGGTGGAGGCAGGGAGTGGGTAGGGACTCAGGCAGCTGGTATCAGCAAACACCAATACCTGTGGGGCAGAAACTGGCAAAATTTGTGGGGGGGGTGGTCTTGGTGACCTTTGGTGTCTTCAGTGGTGAAAGCTTCTCGTGTCAGCAGAGCAGGTCCCTGGGAAGTCTGGTTCCTCCCCCCAGTGTGGGGCTGACACTGGTAGCCCCTGCTTTTCTGTCTTATTCTTAACCATCTTTATAATCTCAGCTTTGCTCATCTCTGGGTGCGGTGATGGAAGCGGCTCCTTCATGCAGTGCTCCAAAAAGCTGGGGCCGCTGAGCGGGGAACACTTCTTAGCTGGGTCTTCTTTCTTGGCTCTGAGCAAGGCAGTCATGGGGCATGGAATGCTAAGAGCAAAATAAAATTATTTCCTTCCCCTTTTGGTCATTTACTCTCAAGTTTTTTTGTTGCATGGGGGTTGCTGAAGTTTCTTAAGTGGGCTCCAGAGCTCTCCCAGAGCTGTTTCTATTTACAGATCCTTATGGAGAACTTAAGACTGGAGTCTCCTTCTCTGCCATCTTGACGATGCCACCAATAATGGTCTATTTTAAACTGGGTGGTGGGTCCAGGAAATTTTCTTCTATCCTTGTTCTTTAAACTGTACATATAAATTATATGTACTTCTTGGCAGCTGTGATATTTAAAAAATACAAAATCACTAAAAATGTTAAAAAAAAAAAACCCACAACTCCTAGATAATCTCAGGAAACAAACTGAGTGTTGCTGGAGTGGAGGGGTGTGGGAGGGATGGGGTGGCGGGGTGATGGACCCTGGGGAGGGTATGTGCTATGGTGAGTGCTGTGAATTGTGTAAGACTGATGAGTCACAGACCTGCACCCCTGAAGCAAATAATACATTGTTATTATTTTTTTTAAAGCCCTAGAATTAACCATTGTTAACCAAGACATACCTACGTGTGTGGGAACTCGTGTATTTTTTTTTAAAGATTTTATTTATTTATTTGACAGAAAGAGATCACAAATAGGCAGAAAGACAGGCAGAGAGAGAGGAAGGGAAGCAGGTTCCCCGTTTCACAGAGAGCCCGATGCGGGGCTCAATCCCAGGACCTTGGGATCATGACCTGAGCCAAAGGCAGAGGCTTTAACCCATTCATGTGTATGTTTAAAAAAAAAAAAATTCCATCATCATGAACGCTAATCAACTACTTGGTTTCTTAGGATATCTTAAGAAGTTTTCTTTTTAAGAAATGAGTACATTGGCATCACCCTTTGTAACTGTTGCATGTCCTTTCACTATAGGAACCCTCAGTATCTGGATCTAATCCATTCCTGAAAACTTACTGAAGAGCAAAATTTTGGATAGTGGAGACTGTCTTCCATTTTGAAATGGAAAAGGTATTTTATCTCCAGTTTATGAAACTATCCCAACTAATTTCCCAGAATAACACAAAAATCCTTAGTAAATATATAATAACAATCCAGCCAAGGATTTCTGAATAAAATTCATTTAAATAGCCAAATTACCTATTTAGTAAAACTGAACAAACTCTTTGTTAGGTGTGTTTGTGTTAACCAAGCAATGACACTCTGTGGTTTTAGAAAACTTCCACACTTCGGAAATAAAGTGAATGGTGCTACTCTGTAGTGGGACCCCATGGCGCCATGTTCCTCCTTCCTTGTATGCATGTGCCACTCTTTCCCTCAGTGGGGAGTCTGTTCCTCTGCTCCCTTTGAATCTGGGCTGGCCTTGACTGCTTACATGACAGAGGTGATATTCTAGGGACTTCTTTCCTGAGAATCCCTGCAGCTTCATTCTGAGTCCACCCAACTGTGAGGAAACCCGAACAAAACACATGGAGGAAGGCACGGAGAGTGAGGCTCACCCAGTACTGACTCAGCCAGCCATGCCAGCCCAGGAGCCACACAGGAGAGTAAGAAGCCTCCAGAAGGATATCTTCCTTAGCAGTCAAAGGACCCAGCAGAATGAATGCCCCCCAAGTGACAGCCTCTAACTGTAGTGAAAATCTAACCTGTCAACCCTCAGATCATGAGAAATAATAAAATTTCTTTCATGAGAATTCGTTATTTTAAGCTACTAACTTACTAAATTTAAGCTACTAAGTTTGGAATGTTTGTTATGAGGAAATAAGATAACCAGAAAAGGCATTTTCCTATTATGAAAACCACGGAGGTAACAATGTTCTGCACATCTTTCTTGTCCAGACTCATACCCTGTCGACCCATTATGATTTTATTTTTTTCAAAAATCTGGAGTAAAATTTTTTGCATGTAATTATAGCAAATAGTGCAACAGTGGCAATTCAGGTAGCCTGGTGCATCAGTAAATATAACTTGGCTGGGTTACAAGATTATCTAGTTACAACCTTCATTTTTCAAAAGGTAGATGCTAATTCACTCTCCCCCCTACCCTTTTGACACCAAAACTGTTAAGTCAGCTTGATTTTTATTTTTGTCCTTTGGTGGTAAAGTACTTTCCTATAGATGTTTGTGGAATTTTCTTGTTATCCCTTTTATTCAAATGTTTTTGCCAAGCTGAGATGATCATCTCTGGCTCTATAAACCCGGCTCTTCATTTGTCAACTGAAATTTTTTATTGTTAATTTCTATCAACTTTTCCACCATCATTTTATCTTTGTCTTCCAAAATGTTATTAATTTTTCAAGATTTTCCTTGGTATCATTATTCTATTTTCCAAATGACCAATGCTGGACTGGACGTTCCCCAGTGAACACTGTAATGGGCTGCTCTGGGCTTAGCTTACCATCAGTCCCTCATCTCACCTGACCTCACTTTTCTTGGGATCTCATTGTCCCTTGATCTCAAGCTCATGCCCTACTGCTTTCTAACCTAATTTATGAAGAGGTCTTGCCTGCATCCTACTGAGGACAAACTTCTTTCCTAGAAGTTTGTTCTTATGTTCTGTTCTGTTCTTACGCAGAAATATCCAGAATTAGAATTTTTTAGTGTTTGAATGATTTTTCTTCCTTCTAAAATAATTATTCCACAAATTCCTTTTTTTTCCCCCCCTCAAAAAAGGGAAAGTCTACTCAGAACCAGGAGTTAAATTGTGAGGCCTGCCTTAGGACCCTGTTTCTGTGTCTCTGGGTGTTGATTAAATTCCATTTTCCTCCCAACTTATGAATAGCATTTGATTTGCCCATTCCTCAACCTACCATGTTTTGAAAACTCTTCTCTGTTGTGACATGCTCAACTAGCATGGAACCTTCTCTTACATACTGTCTGGATTTCTAATATGCCAGAGGGAAATAGGTTCACTTATAATCTTTAATAGTCATTCCCATCAGGGTTCTTTCCATCATCCCCCTGATTAAAGCATGTAAAGGAAGCACACCTTCTGGGACACAATGTGCCGCCTACTTCTTACACATTTATTTTTTGGGAGTTGGTGAATATTTGTAGGAAGATGTATGAGAGAGGTTTTAGGGAGAAAGATAGAAGAAAGAGGAGTCTGGCTTCATGGATAGTTTACCCTCATCATTACTACCAGCCCCGAAGCCCGATAGTCTGGATCAAATTCTGGCTTCATGACTGAACTTGCTCAAATCACAGAGCTAATATGGGTCCTCTCTGCCTCTGTTTCCTCATCTGGAAATCAGGAATAACAACAGTATCTAACCTATAAAATAACCACAGTCATTCAATGAGTCAATATGTTAAATACAGTATCTGCACATTGTAAGAATGGACTATTATATATAATTATCATTCTGTTGTTATAGAACAGAGACCATGCAACAAAAGAACAACCTGTCCAGTTCTCTCATCGGCAGAGAACTTTCATTTCTGACCCCGGGGCCGGCTAGTTGGGAGTGGAGTTGTTTTTAGCTCTCAGGGAGACATAATCATTGGTAACATCACATAAATATAACACCTGACTTAGGTTTTTCAATTCAGTCCCTTTGGTTTTTTATTTCTTGGGACTTCCTCCTGGACTCTGGTAACAAGTGACAGTGTTACCCCTTCCATCCCCTAAGTATTTTAGGGACAAGTCCATCTAGACACCATTCAGAGGCCATTGAACATTAATCCTAAGTACTTTCAAATACAAAAACCTCGGTTTACATGACTGAGAACAGCTCTCAAGTCCAATTCTGTTTTATTTACACCAATGCTAAGTGTCAAATTCTAAAAATCTCCTACATAATCATTTAAAAGCAGACCAAAAAAAAATATTGCAGTGCTGGACAGGACTCTGAGGGCTCATCTACTTCATCTATCTGCCTTAAAATCTGTCTACATCCATTTACCCTGAGCAAAGTATTTTAAAGACCCAAGAGAATACTTAAGTATTTTTAACAACTTTGAGTACCAAGGAGCTCTTAATTATTTGAACCCCAAACCCTCTTCTGCAGTTAAGTACAGTTTCTCAAAGAGGAAAAAAAAAATCATTGGCCACCAGGTTCCATATAATCTTTATGATCTTTTTACCTTATTAGATCATCCTTTACTACCCTTTTTAAAAGTATATAGTTCACAGATGTACTGCTTAGCTGACAAAGTTTGCATAAATAATTGCCTTTATATAAACACATACTGCCTATTCTTCTTTTGAAATGTCATATTTATTTTAAACAAGAAACTAAAAATTTAGTCTTGCCAAATTATATAAAGCTCTCTAGCCTAACCTTTTGATTCCCTTTACTAGAGGTACTTACATTATATAAAAGTAACGGAACCGGGAGAAATGCCATTCCACATTTTTATGTATGGAACATTTAAAAGTGGTGAGTTCCTACCGTGGATACTGTCCAACAATCATCTTAGTTCATGAAAACAATATAGCACAGAGGTTAAGAACATGCTCTTTGGGGACTGACAGCCCCGGACTGACTAAGCCTCTGCCACTTTGTATCCAAAGCCTCATTTGTAATATGTGAGAAAGAGGTCCTACCACATTAAAAAAAAAAACAAAAAAACAAAAAAAAAAACAAAAAAAAAAACACAATGGTGTTATAATTAAACCAGAGAATGAAGTGAAGTTCTAGCCCAGTTTAGAGTACACAGTAACACTGAATGCACGTTGGCGGCATTGGTAGAAAGGATGTCGTCATCTCACCGATGGTAACAGAAGACTATCAATGACACTGAGAGAGAAGAAACAGATCTTCTTAGCCTTCCTTAAAGCAACCACATGAAACAATCTACTGGAGAGCCAGACCACAGAGAAGATGTGAGCACACACCCCGACACTGTCGGAAACCCAGATCCCGGCTGTGCCCTCCGAGCTCCGGCCGCCACACACTGCTCCTTTTCTGACTTCAAGAGCAACTTGAAACTGCTCCTCCCGCCGCTGATGAATGGTAACTGCTGCTTTGGATGGGACTGGCTTTACATCCTCTTATTTAAACAGCTTCGTGAAAGTAATTTTTTGTTGTTTGGAGAGGATAAGTAACACTACAGAAGGACTCCTGTCCAACGAAGTGAAGATAACGCAACAAAAGGAAAACACCCGAAGGAAAACAAATGTGTGGAGGAGTTAAATTCACTTCAGAATGGATGTTTACCAGAAAAGAAATTACACCCACAGTTCTCTCAGTTGGGGACCCGTGGCAAGTTACATGCCCCCTGTTCAGCCGCTGAAAGCCAGCCAAATCCTGTGGCTTGGCTGCCTCACAGGCTTGAAATAGACAAGCTTGCAGAACGGACCCAAGTGAGCAAATACTGTGCAAGCGGCTCTCAGCTAAGAATAGGGAGAGAGAAGACAAATTTTTCAATAACTATAAGCTTGAAGAGATTATGCAGATAAATGAGTTTAGCTTTGCTAAGGTTGAACACATTCATTTAAGATTCCAAAATCTCTGAAGGACACTTAAAACCCCCACTTTCGGTCACGTCACCACGATCTAGGCTAAGTTGTAGAAAACTGTGAGTTTCATCTTTTTGATAGCTGCTTTGCTTCTTCTATTTTTTTTTTCCCCTCCTACCTAAACAGGTTTCCCACTATGAAGAGAAAGGCAAAGCAATTCTGTCTAGACTATTAACTCTTTTGAAAGAAGCTATTGGGCAAAATATCTGCTGGAGAGGAAAAATGTTGCCAGTGGGGATTACAAGGCCCAATTCAGCTACAATAATATTCATAGAAAGAATCCATGTATCTTCTTTCCTATTTTGAGTATTCTGGTGATTTAGCTATTCTCTTTGGCTTGGGAACCACTTCTCTAGTACCATTAGGAGTGCCTCCCCTATATTCTTTAAGTGGACAAATGTTTTCAATGTCATTATCAGTTAACATGTACTCAGGACGGTGCATTTTGAATGGGTTGACCTATTCAGTGTTCATGACAACACTGAAGGTAGATACTATCATTTTACAAATGGGGGAACTAAAAGTCATGAAGGTGAGGAACGGCAAAGGTCATCAAGCTCCTAGGTCAAGGAGCCAGAACATGAACTCCAAGGTTTTTACTCTTAAACCAGTATGTTGCAGTGCCTGGTGATGTAAGAGCTTCAAGAGTTAGAAGTAGGAGCAGAGCATAGGAAACCAAGTTTGAAAGAAGGTTAAGATACAAGAGGAGAGGGCGCCTGGGTGGCTCAGTGGGTTAAGCCGCTGCCTTCGGCTCAGGTCATGATCTCAGGGTCCTGGGATCGAGGCCCGCATCGGGCTCTCTGCTCAGCAGGGAGCCTGCTTCCCTCTCTCTCTCTCTGCCTGCCTCTCCATCTACTTGTGATTTCTCTCTGTCAAATAAATAAATAAAATCTTTAAAAAAAAAAAAAAAAAAAAAAAAAAAAAAAAAAAAAAAGATACAAGAGGAGATTCTCTTGGCCAGACCTCAGTCCCTCTTGCTGTAGACCTTTCCCACTGCCCCCCAGTCCTGGCGTCACAGAGATCCCACAACTCTGAACCTTCTGCTGCTGAACTTGTAAGTCTGCTCAGGTTTCTGACGCAGTCAATTTCCTGCATTACACCAGGCTACCACCGGGGTTTTTCTGGATAGGCAGATGCATTCTGACCCAGAACACTGAATAACAAAACAGCAGGGCACTGAAATTAGACTTGCCAGTGGTAATGATTTCCAAGGATGTTGATTCATCTCTAAGTAAGTCATCTCGCTCACCATGGGTACTCAGTCAAGCCCTATTAAATGTAACAATTCTGATCCCACACTTGGAGAACCTGGATTATTGTCAGAAGGGGACATGCACGATTCCCTGGATCAACTTCAGAGCCAGGGCTAGAGGCTGGCCGGAGTACCAGACACTTGGCTTGACCGCCGTGTGTCGTTTTTCATCTCATGACGGTATGATATGGTTCAAATCCTAACTGAACTAATTGACGTGCTAAACTACCAAGTAGGATTTTATAATCCAATTTGTTTCTCATCATTTAGGCAGCTCTTTTAACCAAACTGTGCTAATTTGTTTCAGGACATACATAAAATCCAGCATTCCTCTACTCAGGCTGGAAACATAATAGCACTTTCCCAGTGAATAAAAAAGTTTAGATGGCTCCCATAAAAACCTGTGACATGAAATTAAGCTAATTACAAGACACAAATTTAAGGTTTAAACCACTCAATAATTCTTATTAATCTTGCACTAAAAAATTGAAACCAACAATGAACAAGAGTTACTTTGTATAAACTAACTCTCTTCAAATTAGTGTTATTTCCTTTATAGTAAAAAAGAAAAGTTAATATAAAGTAGGTCTTTATTCTTCACATATCCTCCAAGTCATAGCTTTACAGTACTTATGGTTCCAAGACACCCAAAGTCTGGTAATGCCCTTGGTAATCTGAGATCTGTAGTACACTTGTGACACAAGACTCCTTTATTTTCCCTTTAAATGCTGTCAAAGCGCATGAATGTTATCACTCCATATTACTTTATGTGTGGATGCTTGGCACTTACAAAATTAATTGGATCATTTGTATCCAGTCGCAGAAATATTGTACTAAAAATAGAAAAGTAAAATACAATAAAATTTGCAGAAGTCCAATTATACAAAACTAGGGACTAACAACCAATATGAAATAAGCAGTTAGCTGAAAATTTAAAGTAACCACACTCAGAATGAATGCAGCATGTGCTTTAAAAACGACTGTATCACTAAATGGTTAACCTAGAAATTTAAATAATACTTCATAAAGTTGCATATTTATTTCAAAGTAATAATAATACCAAAGTGAGTAACAGATTCTAGTCTTGGGGTGCCTGGGTGGTTCAGTCTGACTCTTGATTTCGAGGCAGGTCATGATCTCAGGGTCATGAGATGGAGTCCCGTGTCAAGGTTTTGTCCTCAGTGTGGAGTCTGCTCGATATTCTCTGCCTCTGCCCCTCCCTCCTTTCTCTCTCTCTCTTTCTTTCTCTGGTGAATAAATATTTTAAAAATATTCTAGTCTTATATACTAAAGAGATACTCTTCTAGAGTCAGTCTGAATAAATACATTATTTTTCAAAAAGAAAAAAAAAAAAAAGAGAGAGAGAGAAAGAGGGGGGAAAAAAAAAAAGAAACAAAAGACCAGGCAAGAGACCACTACATGAGTCAAGATGCATTATTACAAGATGCACCCAAAGAGAAGAGCAGCACCAGGTAAGCCGAAGCAGCAGGCAACCAGTTGTGAAGATAGAATCAAGTGGGATTGGCGACCAAATGGCCAGACCAGTAAGAATAGAGGACTTTGCAATGATTTGCAGGTTGTGGCTAAAATGAGCAGGGACGTGATGCCAGCCTCTGAAATAGGGCAGAGCAGGTGGGAAAGCCTGTTTGAGAAGAGAACTAGGAGTCATTTCTGGTGTCTTTAATTTGGAGGACATGTGGGAAAACCAGCTGGAAGTAGGAAGGTCGGTCAGGGGCTGGATCCTAAAGGCAGCTGAGAGGGTGTGGAGAGGGAGGAAAATATAATAAAGAAAAAGTAATAAGAGATCAATAAAGTCCTCCTAGAAAAGTGGTACAACTCAGGAATCCTGGTGTCACCTTGAAAGAGAGGTGTTCTTCCCATGAGAAAATACGAGTTGAGTAGGTACAGGGTCTGAAGATAAACAGGCAGGAAGAAAGGTGAGGCAGTGACCTCAGCTGTAAGCCACGAGGAGACATTCTCTTCTGAGAAGAACAGTCAAGGTTAGGGCTACCAACTGTGCCAAATGACAGAGAGGTAATGGGACCCTCACGCGAGGCTGGGGAATTAGCTCCTATTATGATGACACCTGTCCCCACCGTCTGTGATTTCCTCAACCTGAGAACGAAGCAGGTTGGAGATGAGGGGCTGAGTTGCAGCCTCTCTTCCAAAGCCTGTGTATGTTATTCAGTCAGAGAAAGACAAATAGTCATGAAGCAACTGCCTCGTGAACACAGCTTAATGGCGTCATGCAGTTCTGAGCTGATGCAGAGTTTATATGAACCATGTCACTATCAATATGAAAAATCAAACAGCATAGTTTTTCCTGTATTACAACCTACTCCATACACATGTTGGGCCTGCTATAAAAGTAAATATAGGCTCACATAAAATAATCAAATTTTGAAAAGCACTGGCCAAAGAAATTGCATACATACTTATACGAAATATACATGTATTTAACTTATTCATTCTCTTTCATTTACCTCCATGCTCATAAAAATGCTGTTCTCAAATTTATCACCCATGTAAAAGATATATATTTATGTAAAAAATTTAAGTACTACCACATTAACAACTCTTTAAAAAAATGTTGAATCCCATGAACAGCTTTCTGGAGGAACACATATGCCAAGTTTTACCTCAAAGGAATATTTTAAATTCATTTTCATAAAACATTTTTTCAAAAAAAAAAAAGCTAGCTTGTCCTTAATTCTATTTGTCTTAGCCGGCGCCACTCAAGACTCAGAAAGTTTAGAACAGAAGCTAAAACTATCATTGTACAATGCAACAGGTTATAAATTCAGCATTTTTAGTGCAACTTTGTACTCATTTCAATCCATCTAAAAATTAAAGACCTCATACTTGGACCTGATAATGTAGTTGTAAGTATCCAACCGTGATAGTTTCAAAACTCTTTGCCATTGTGAAATTCTTGGACCATCATCTTAAAAAATAAAATTACCGCATAATTTTTTATATTCCTTTTTTCTAAGCTTTTAAAGTAATTCACATACTCTTTGCCTATCATAAGCAAAGGTTACAAAGACATTTCAGGAAAGAGGAAAGGACACTGGCAAAGAAATGGAAGAGGGAACCCCTCATTACTAAACAAGTAAATATAACTGAAAACAGATAAAATATTTTTTAAAACATAATAAAATTATGCTTTAAAATATAAAGCCTAATGGCCTTTCCACCTGGAAAGGTGTGGTAAGGCTGAGACACTTTGCTGATACCAAAGGACACATACAAGTCCTTTGGAAAGCTATTTGGCAATGTAACTTTTGGTCAAAAAATTCATGGTTTTTTATATAGCAATTCTACTCAATCTATTCTAAGAAAATAATCCAAAATACAGATTATAATTACAATGATAATTACAAAAATATTTTCTTACAAAATAACTTCAGAATTTTTTCCTTATACTACACAAAATTTAAAAATTTACAAAGGAAGCATATTTTCATACATCCACATTCATTCAGATACCAACTACCTACTCCTACAGAAGGAACAATTAAACACTGAAGACTGAACAGTCAGTGTGATAGTCCTTCCTGTCAGAAACCTTAATTCCACCACTAGGAACAACGACTCTTCAAATCTTGATGATTTCCAGTTTATTTTCCTGTGGTAAAATACATTTACCACATTTTTTAGTTGGCTGATACTTACGACTAGGAATGCTATTGATTTTTTCCAATGTGATCCTTTTTTGCTCAGGAGACTTACTGAGAAAAAGAAACAACTCAAATGCAGAAAAACCTTAAGTGCTCAACTTTATAATTTAGGTATGGTTAAAAAAAAAAAAGGCCATAGGCTTATTACATGCAAGGCATCTTCTCATTTCTATAAAATTATTATACATATAATATATATATTTATTTATATAATATATACATATATGTGTAATATATATGTATATATATAAAAGATTACATGTATATAATTTAATACATATTTTATACAATACTCAGACTTGACTATGCCTAAAAATGTTCTGATATACAAAAATTATGTGTTATGGTAAATCTTTAAGCTAACCATTTTAATGCTCATTTCAGAAAAAATATACATTAATAATACAAAAGAAATCCATTATCAGATAAGCTCAAAATGGATGTACTCTAAACATTCACCTTTAAGTTTTACAATCTCATGGCTTCCTATTGGGTCCTGAATTCGTGAAAGGTCCTACCCCTGGGAGGATTATCAAGATTTGTGGAAACCATGACCAGGTCTCCAGAAATGGCACTTACACACAAATGCCCAAGCAAGTGCAGGCAATAACACAGGCACGTGGCAAGAATCAGAAGACAGAAAGGCATGGGACTGATATACCAGGTCCAGAGAGTAACGCTCTACCAAATCAGAATGGGTGTCCTTTGCACCTCATGAATAAAGAACCTAGGATTATCTGTTGAACAGAAAGAGCTGGGAATCTGGAACAATTCTACCACGTTGTGAACCTGAAGAGCTCTAGTGTCCTAGCAAGCCTCCCAGGGTCAGCTGAAGCTGTTGACGCCCTCACACTCCAAGCCCCACACGCCCGCAAGGTCGAGTCTGTCATCTGCCTCACTTCACAGAAAGGAAGAACTGTATCAGAGACGTGGGTAAGAGCCAATAGTTAATGAGGAGCAGCCTTGCAAAGATCATCTCAGGACTGTCCAGCTGGGAAGCACTGGCTCTCTTTACTCTTGCTATTCTGCCTGCCATCATTTGAGGGCTGAGAAAAACGGAAACAGACGGAACAGGTGGCCAGCTATGATGTCCCAGGCTGTGGTGGCATCGAGGTTGGAACAGGTCGACATCAACAGGAGATGCCAAGTCATCCAGGAACTAAAGACAATCCACATGCAAGACACTAAAATATTTACCCCTAGATACCTAAATTTGGCAATTCTACACTGTAACCTTTCTGTTATTCTCACCAAGCCTTTTAGCAACTCAGTATTTCACCAAATGGATTTGACCCATATCACATGGAGCACGCCTCCTCCGTATAGTCAGCAGGTCAGTGAAGAAAACAAATAATATGTCATACGCATGTATACAGAGGGAATATGACTGAGGTATGTGAAGACCGGTATTTCTTGTGCCTGCTTAGAATCCAGGATACTTGAAATGAAACTGCACTACAGTGATATACCGAACACATTCTTATAACATTAAATTTAGTGTCATTTATCATTTAAATTTCAAGTTAGAAGAGAAAAAACATTTAATAGTCTCAGGAGTTTTATTGTCACAGATTAAAAATTTTGGTTTGGCTACATTTCTTGGCATGTTTACTAATTCAAATATTTTGCTTTGGTTTATAGTAAAGCCTTTATGAATTCAGAGCTTAGAAACCAAGAAATTAGCTTAACCCATAAATGTTCAAATAATTTCATTCTTGTGACAGTTTACAACTATCCCCTATTTTTCCTAGGCAAATGCTTCCTTAAAATATATTATCTTAAACGTTTCATTTATAAATTCCTGCAGAATTACTTAACATATTGAAATGAAAGGTTTTCTTTTCAAAATACACAGTCTCTCTGCCCACAACACTATCGGCACAAAAGGTCATTTATTAAAGCTACAATATCCCACCCACTTAGTGAAAATAAATAAATACAATAAAACAGTCCATAACTCCCAAGCCCCTCAACCCAATGGATTAAAAATTGGGTGGCTCACCTGATTGTGGCTATAGAAATGTGAAAAGTATTTGGAAGCTAAGCACAAAGCGTGAGTTCAGGAATAAGGAGTCCTTCCCCAGGGGCACATAACCTCTGAAAAGACAGGTGACAGATGTGCCTACAGACCAAAATAAAATAAAGATCTGGCCAGCCAAGCTGCAAAGGAATTTAAACACCACAAAAGCTCATGTGAGCACATGTTGGTGCCAAACGGAGCCTCAATCCTGGAGGGTAAAGAATTTTGATGATGGGGCGCCTGGGTGTCTCAGTGGGTTAAAGCCTCTGCCTTCGGCTCAGGTCATGATCCCAGGGTCCTGGGATCAAGCCCCGCATCGGGCTCTCTGCGGGGGAGCCTGCTTCCTCCTCTCTCTCTGCCTGCCTCTCTGCCTACTTGTGATCTCTGTCTGTCAAATAAATAAATAAAATCTTAAAAAAAAAAAAAAAAAGAATTTGGATGAACTGAGGCAGTAAGTCGTAGAATTGAAATGAGCGACTTCCTGCATCTACCTCTGCCTACACCTCAGACACTGCTCACATTCTGCCACCATGCAGGCTAACACTGGACTGTGGGCACAGAGTTGAGATTATGCCGATATTGTGTTCTTAATGACTGGGGGTGGGGGGATCAAGCCTTGAACCAGCACAAAATACGTATTTGAACATCACTCCAAGAGTAAAGGCAGGTCTCGGGAAAGCCCAGTGTGTCTACGGAAGATAAGGAGAGGGGTCATGGAGAAAGGAAACATGTTTGCAAGCAAAAATAAGATTGTAATTCTGGCTTATTATTAACTCTGGTCAAGCCTAAACAAACATTTTTTTTTCTTCCAGTTATGATTGAGTCATATGGCCACCGGCAGGAATTGTTATCACTTCATTTTCTGCAGAATGTCTCAGAAACTTGAAACCTCCCACACTTTCCCCATGTGAATACTCTGGATTTTTAAACAACCATGAAGTGTTTGCTTCCAAAATTGAATACATTTGATGGCCTGGTTGTACAGCTGATCCATCACAAATGGTGGGGAGGGGGGTGGGGCTGAAGAAGTTACTAGACCAAATGCCACAATGATTAAGAAATTCATTATGGGAGAGTTATCCAGAAGAGCAATTCTAATTAAATTAGCATTCATGGTGAGGCTGTCGCTGTGCCTTTGCCTCTGTTTTGGGGTTCAGTCACTCAAAAGGGAGAACGTTTGCAAGAGCATCGCCTGAAAAGTTAAAGGGAGCCTTTCGAGACTTATTGTAATCTTTGTGTTACTGATCCCCATGAAGGAATTGCCCAGTGCTACACAAACATGCAGCAAAAGATGCCAATTAGGTTCATGGCCAAGTATTTTGTCCACATTCTATTAATAAAGCAAGCAAACAAACAAATAATCAAAACCATCTAGAATCTCAATGTCCAATGCTTGCTACCTGGTTGGTAGTAAAATCAATCCTTGATTTTTCTGTGGCTGTTTTATAAACAAAATGTTGATTTTATGTGCTTTCCCCTAAATCGTATCTGTCCTAAAAAATAGTAATAGTAATTGCTTACTCTCATCGAACCAGAGCCAACTTTGAGAGCTCTCCTGCCAACAGATCCAAACTGGCATCCTATAAGTCAACAGAGAACACAGCTTCCTCAGTGTTTTAGTTTGTAGTCACCTGAGAACTTTTTGATTTCACTTTGTAACATCATCTTCAATGTCATCTACAAACAACTGACAGAAGTCCTGCCTTTTTGCCACTGAAAGGACTAGAGAGGACCTTGTCTTGCATGGACTTCCTCCCGGGCTAGTCTACTCCTTCCTGCATTTGGGGCTGGTTCTTAAATTTTAATAGAGATGGCCATTTCTGCTTAGCATATAAAGTATTGGATTTTGCCTAAAAGGAACCTGAAATAGAACACACAAGGTTTCATAGCTCCATCCAAGTTAAGTACATGTGTTTTGTAACTGAGGCTAGCCAAAAATGCAAATGACTTCTACAAAGTTCTAATCCTGTTATCAATCCCTTGAGACACACCCCCTTACCCTTTCATCTCTCCCCTGGCTGTGGTTTGATATTTTACTGCATGTTTTTAAAAAAGAAAAACACTAGTAAAGATAACCTAGATTCTGGTTTAGGAGCCTCAGGAGATGACACTGAGGTGTGGATTTGAGTGGTTTTCTAATTAAAAAGTCAGATGGTCTATTTCTCTTAGAAAAGCTTTAACTCTCAGTGTCTGCACGCTGGAGGCTTTGGCTCATAGCATCTTGGCCCAAAGCCATTCAGGATTGGCCTCCACAACCCCTTACTGAAGTAGGGTCTAGTGAGCAATGGAGAGCAGGATACCAAATTAAAAGGAGCCTATACACCTTAAGTAGGTGCAATTTTTATTTAAAAAAATACAAGCTCCCAGTTACCAAATGAGTAAGTTACAGGAATAAAAGGCATGGCACAAGGAATATAGTCAATGCTATTGTAACAGCATCTACCAGTATCGTTTGGTGAGAGCTGGTCGCTATGCCTGTGATAAGCAAAGCATAATGCACAGAGTTGTCCACCACTATGTTGTATACCTAAAACTACTAGAACACCATGTGTCAGCCACACTCAAAAGTTTAAAAAAAAAAAAAATTAAAAATTACAGGACTCAGAAAGCTGAAGAAGCCAGCACAATTAAAAACAAAAAAAATCGTTGTATAGAAAAAGCAATTTGACAAGTTTTGACAAAGAGATGAAATGAGACAGAATCAAATGCACTGAACTGTGTCAGCCATTGATGAAACAAATCAAAACTCCTTTCTGAGAAAGTTGTTTTTTAAGCCTTAATATACATCTTGATGAATGTCTTGAGCAACTGGCATCAACACTTTTTTTATGGCGTCTGTGTTCCCTGCCTTTGGCATTTAATTCTGGCTTTAATTTCAGTGGCTTTTGAACTTTTTCAAATCTTGAGTCATTTCATCATCATGGCATCATGGTTTGTAAAATACCTATTATAATGAAAAGCCATGCAGAAAATGTGAATTTTAGGAGTCTCTTTCAGGACTATGGGTCAGGGATTCCTTAGACCAAGAAGACAGCCATTATACCCAGACCCTGGAATCTGCAATTCATCTGGGGTTGTGACAGAGGTCATGGTCAGATTCCAAAAAGGAAGCTGAGAACAGAGCTGCTGGAAGCTACTCTCCTACGTTCTTTATCTAGAAATGACCTTCCGGGGTAGGCTTACTCTAAGTCAATCTGCATAAAAGTCTAGAACTTGGGTGTACAAAAAGTCTTGCCAGATCTTTGGTCTGGATTATGACAATGACATATTCTAACAGCTCCAATAGCCTAATGGTGAGCACACACACACATGCACAGACACACACACACCACTATAACAAGTAGATTCTGAAGTAATTTACATAAAGGTAGTTTCTACACTACAAATAATAAATGCAGACCATCTTTATTTTGTGTTTTGGGCTTCATCTATAAAATCCATTATCATAGCCCCTGCCAGATACACTTATATTTGCATCATCATAGATACTATTCCGACAATGTTCATTTCCAGTGGATATGGGCGTCAGGACACAAATAAACCCAACCAGTGAGGAGTCGGCATTTTGTTGCTCCCCATTCTGCTCTCAGACAAAAACATGCTTGGTTTCACAGTTTGTAGAACTCAGTAATGCTGTAATTGTAAAGCAGTCGTTAACTGAACATACTATAAACAATGTATTAAAGAAGTAAATGCTTTAGAGTTAGTGATTAATGAATCTGGTAAATGATGTCCACTGAAAACTGACCAAGGAAAAAACACAAAAAGGAAAAGACATTTGAATTCGGTTATCTAAAGGCACAAAACATGGGATTTTTAAGAACTGTAACATACATAACTTTCTCCCAGGGCCACAGAACTGCCTTCGATGACCTCCCACCAATTATCTGACTTCAATTAAACTGTCACCATCTGTAAGAGTTTTTGGGTAGGGATGTTTTGCGCCAGGCTTTAGAGGTCAGAATTCTATAGCAAGTTTAGGAAACAAGTCAGAGCAAAAAACTGAGATAGAAAATAATCTCTGAGTGCCCCCGGAACAACCCAGTTTCCCCAAGACCCATCCAGAGTGGTTGGGCTCTTCATGGTTACTGAATAAGAGTGGGATGTCTCTTCCAATTCCAGATCCGGTTTTAGAAGTGCTGGTGACAGAAGGTTGCTGGCCTCCTGTTAGGAGGGGGAAATGTACTGGCTGAGCAGTTCAGTGTCTTATTTTAGCCTACGGGAACATTCTGAAAACCCTATTGCAATACCCTGACCTACTGCCCAAATTTCTTAAAATTCTGGCATCATAATGATCTCCTAAGAGATACAACGTTATTACTTAATTATATAAAACATCAACCAGTTTAGTGTCCTCTACATCTTAAGTGTCAAAAATTGAGATCTAAATTTCAGAGTCTTTGGATTCTAAAATTCTTTGACTCCTGTGCTGTATCAAATTTGTAGCCTGAAATAACACTAGGAAGTGCAACTTAAACACTCAATTTTTTCCTTTGTTGATAAACACTATTTTGTACCTAAATGACTGAAATCTTTTTTGCCCTACCTTCTTCCTCCCCCACCACCCAAGAAAAATTGAGATAATAGGACACAAAAGTTTTTTTTCTGGTCACCAAGAACTAAAGATTTTCTAGTTCACAGAACTTGGGTAGTTTGGGTTTATAGCTAATTCTGATTCTGTTGTTGTTAAAAGGAACAGATGCTGAAACATAAAAAGTTTGAATGCATGGACAAGCTAGTTTTGAAACAAAGGTATAAAATGAACTTAAATTGTGGTTGCTTTTTGGATTTGAGCTATCTTTGTTTCTCACTGGGCTTCTAGCTCCAGTAGCGGACAAATGCACTGATTTTCTCAATATGGAAAATGCCAGCATTAAAGCCAAATAAAGTCGGGTTTAATATAATTACACTAGATTTCATCAAAGCAACTTGGCACTCATCAAAATTCAATCTCAGTTAGATGATGAGATTTCATCAGGCTGCTTAAGAAGCAGGGAAATAAACAAAAGTGGAGAGACAATGAAAACAATGTGACAACTGTCAAACAAAATGCCGAGCGCAACATTGAACATTGCCCTAAATGCAGTGCTGAAACTGCTAATTCTCATCCCCCTTCCCCCAACACACACACACACACACACCCTCACACACAAATGTATATAAAGAGAACAAATGACCACATATTTTACATTTTCAATTCTCTTTAATTAAGCATTCATTGCATAATACTGATTGTGGAATCATTTGTTACTAAGTACTAAAAGTTGCATGAAAGATAGGCAATTGGAGGGCTGTCTCCTTTTTTAAAAAAAGTTTTAAAATATGGGTACTTAAGAGGTCACCACCCTTGTTTGAACTCCTTTAAGCAAGTTCTTAATAAATGTAAGCTATTATAAAAGGAATGGTTCAAATTAGGCTCCTAGCAATGTTACAGTTCTGCAACTAGATACGCTCACATGTCATCCACCTGGTGGAAAGTTTCACGTAGTGGTTCTAGGGATATCCAAGTCTTATGTTTCTGATAAAGGAGAAGCAAACTGGTAACAGCCATCGAGGGCGCTGCTTCAAACAGTGCTACAGGAGCTAGCCAAATCACTCTTAATTCGAAGCATATTTGATGACTGTATTAGGTCAATCTGTGAGCGCAGAGTTGACGATTATACTGAAATAGAGGAAGATCTGAAATGCAACAGACACTTGACATTTGATGCAGAAATTACGTTAAATTACTCACGCTAGCAATGCCGCTCTCAACATTAAGATACAGGAATACTATAAGAAATCTTTGCATACATGCAAGACAGAGGCATGTGGTTTCCTTCTCCAGGTTCTGACATAAAATGAAAGGCGAGAGAAAGAGACAGACAGAAAGGGACGGAAGTTGACATAATATACCTCTTCCTGGGGTTAGCCTTTAGTTGTTTTTTTACTATTTCATTTCATCAGAGGGTCATTTAATTTTGAATTTTCAGGAAAGAAGGCGTTTAGAAAATAGACTCTTCTATCCAAAGGTATTTTGGAAAAGAGACTTCATGTCAGCCAAAGTCTGTTATACATTTTCTTTCTTTTTTTTTTTTTTTTTTTTTTTTTAATTTTTTATTTTTTATAAACATATATTTTTTATATACATATATTTTTATACATTTTCTATTTGTAGTCTAATTATTACTACTTCAAATTTCTAATTGTGGTTATTATCTCAGACTAGACATTCTAATAACTTTAGTAAGACTATATCAGCGACTAGAAGTGACCATAAGGGGCACCTGGGCAGCTCAGTGGGTTAAGCCTCTGCCTTCAGCTCAGGTCATGATTCCAGGGTCCTGAGATCGAGCCCCACATCGGGCTCTCTACTCAGCAGGGAGCCTGCTTCCCCCTCTCTCTTTGCCTACTTGTGATCTCTGTCAAATAAATAAATAAAATCTTTAAAAAAAAAAAGTGACCATAGAACTTTATCACCAAAATTGAGCAGAAAAAATGTGAGACGTGCCAGAATTTTTTCCTAGAAGAGAGTATCTATTGAACAAAATGTTAAACAGGCAGCTCAAGATGCCATAAAGTTGTGCTTGGAGCGTACCATATGCTTACACACCCTGTACCTGTTTTATTTTTATTTTTATTTTTTTTTATAAACATATATTTTTATCCCCAGCCACCCTGTACCTGTTTTATTGTATACAGTTTGTAAATCCATATGAAAAATAAAGTGATTGAAGAGAGGCTTTTCGGTTTTATAGGATAATCCCTGGCCTTGCACACTTCCCAGAAAACAGTAGGTATGTTGTTGAACTCAGTCCATGCTAACTGTTATACTACCATTCCGAGAGAAAATATTGCAAAAAAGTGAGGCCAGTCACCATGGAGGATATGTACGTGGTAAAATGAATAATCTTAGCCGTATTACCTCTGAGGAATTCCCAGAGATTATGATGGGCTGAGAGACAGTGAGGCCGTGTGGGAGAAAGAGCTCTAAGTTTGATGTCTAAGCAAGAACTGAGCTTTGACTTTGCCATTTACCATGAGCCTGGGTAATTCTCTGAGCATCTCTGCACCTTGGCTTCAAACACATAAAGGGAGGGATATGAAAGAGTGTGTCTTCAAGTTTTGTTTCACAGGAAGACGTGCTCTATGTCAAAGAAAACCCGTGCTGAACCCCCAAAATGCAACAGAGAAAAAAGTAAAGCGACTCTCACTCAACCAGGGCTGAGAAGCCAGATCCCTGACCTGCCTGGCCTCCGTACAAGCTGTGAGAAACCACGACACATGCTTGACACTTGAACAACACAGATCTGGAACTGCACTAGCCCACTTACGTGGGGACGTTTAAAACTAAGTACGGTACAGCCCTGAGTGTATTTTCTCATTCTTAACAATTTTCTTAACATGTTATTTTCTGGAGCTTACTTTGCTATAAAAATACAGTATATAGTACATTTAACATACAAAATATGTATAACCAACTATGCTACCAGGAAGGCCTTCAGTCACCAGTAGGCTACTGGTAGTTACATTTTTAGGGAGTTGAAGTTAAACATGGAGTTCTGACTGTGTGGAGGGTCAATGTCCCTAACCCCTGCATTGTTTTTTTTTTTTTTTTTTTAAGATTTTATTTATTTATTTGACAGAGAGAGATCACAAGTAGGCAGAGAGGCAAGGCAGGGAGAGAGGAGGAAGCAGGCTCCCTGCTGAGCAGAGAGCCCAATGTGGGACTCGATCCCAGGACCCTGAGATCATGACCTGAGCCGAAGGCAGCGGCTTAACCCACTGAGCCACCCAGGTGCCCTAACCCCTGCATTGTTAAGGGTCAACCCTCACCACTTCTTCCTGCAAGGATCCGAGTGTGACTACATTTGAATCTAGGTCTAGCCCCTCCATCCCTTCTAGAAGTTTCATCAAGATTAAATCACACTCGAAATGGGTTTAAGAAATTGCATTTCCAAAGCAAAAATGTCTTTAGGTATAGTGAGGCAACACACGTCACTGAACTTGTTAAACATCTGTACCCATGTTCCTAAATTTGGGCTCATTCCTTTCTTATCTCTCTGGTGTCTAGTTGTTATCAACTACGTATCATATGTTTTACATAAGCTTTCATTTTTCTTTGAATACGCGCTTACCCGACTTGCCGTTTCTAAATGAATCACCACAAGTGGGCAGAGATTTCCTCTTCCCTGTGATAATTTTTCAGTCTGAGATTCTTCCGGCACCGGTCAATCCAAGAAGCTTAATTTGGCAACCTACTCCTCCTGATTCTGAAATATCTGCTGAGCTCATGCCTTCTCATTTCTACACTTTTTCCCCCAATTCTTCTCCTTTGCTTCCTAATACACGTGTTGTAGGTTTCAACAGATTCTCCATGTTTATGTAAATGAGAGCCTATACACTTCCCATCTTGTTCTCCTTTTCCTCATCTCCTCCCCTTGTCACCCTTGACTCCTTTTTAATTATTCAAATCCTCCCATGAGTCCAGGTCTATATTGTGAAGTCACACCTCCTCAGTCAGCAGGAACTTAAGTCATTCTGCTACCTTCATCCTTTTCAACAGTGTGGGCTTGCTCTGTACTAGGTCCTGCGCTCATCAGGATACTCATTGGCCGTTCCACCCATTTTTAGAATTCAATGTTTCCATCTCACCATCTAGACTGGATGATAAATGAAAACCAGTTCAGCTTAGAATGTGCTGCCACAGCTGTTGGCTGGAACATAAATTAACCTATACTCTCTCTGCCCACAAAAGGCTATTGCAAGCTTCTACGTAAATAGAAAGGCTTCCAGTGGAGACCACAGAAATAAAGATGAATGGACAATGGAGGAAACAGAGCCGGGTGGGTGGCTATTAACAAAAATAAATAACAATCCACATTTTCTGAGCCTTGACTGCTTTAAATGTTATTTAATCCTCCTGACAATCCTAGGACGCAGGCATCTGCTATTATCCCCATAATATAGATGCTAAAGCTTAGAGAGATTAAGTCAGTTTCTCAAGTTTGCCTACTTTCAGGCGGTTGAGGAAAGATCTGAGTACTAAGCTGTCTGAATGTCAAGAGGAGACACAAACATGGGGCTGAGGGAGGCAAGAAACATGGGAGGCGAGAGATTCCTTTAGGAGGGCTAGCCATTGCAGGAGAAATTAGGTTTTGGAAAGATAGCAAAGAACACTTTAGCTATGCCTGGTTTGACATGCTGGCAAGACAAAGATGAGATGATGCCCATCATCTAGATGATGTCCATCACCTAGAGAAAGATGCCCATCAGTAGCCAAATTGACAGGCTGGGGCACAAAGGGAAGATGATTTCACAGCTGAAGCCATGAGATGGGTGGAAACCAAAGGACAGTGAAGAGGCGAGAGTAATTCAGCTACAGGAAGAAGGGAAGATAAAGAATTAACAGAACTACAGCGAAATGTAGAATAAAACCTATTTGCGCATGTGATTTACGCCTTGCAAAGATCCTGCAACACATTATCCCCATTTCATAGAAGACGAAGCTTTGGGAAATTAATCCATGTCATTCAACTAGTAAGTGATGGAAATCAGGATGTATCAAATGTGAAGCTCTTTCCTTTTTTTGTACGCTGTCCCCCCCCAAATCAATATACAATCTTCCGCATCACAACAGGTATAAACAGAAGCTAGATTAATTTTTCTCAAAGACATCCAAGTGTGTGTTGGGGGTTGGAAAGAAGAAAGGAGAAAGCCAAGAGCAGGAATCATCAAAGGATTATAATTAGAGAAAATACACGATACATTGTTTTCTACGCTGCAAACACCACAAACTGATAACTATACAGTTTTCCCCTGACTCCAGAATTTAACTCAGAATCCTTCTCAACCCAATATTCCATGCAGCAGCTAGTAAACAACATACTAGATAAAACCACCTTAGATTACACAACTGAAGTTGGGCCTCGTAGGAACATTTTTGTCTTTGATTTGAATAATATTTAATGGGTATACTTCAAATTTTCAGAGCACTTCAAGCTGGCTTGTAAGGGAAATACATGAGGAGGTTAACATCGTAAGCTAGAAAATAGAGAATAATACATCCAAGGGTCTTGGTAAATGGCAAACAAAAGTAGCAGAAAGTAAGTATGTTAGGGTGAATGCAAAATGTGCCTAGATTTTATAAAAATAGACTGCACTAATACAAACTGGGGAATAGCTTGGCTTAGAAAGTTGGCGGAAAAAGATAAGAGTCACAGTGGACTGCAAGTCAAGTCAAAATCCTGTACTCTTTAGAAAAGCAAGCAGGACAGAAAAATGCAAAAACCTAAGAACCTATAAGCAGTCTCTGATAATTCTCCCAAATTCAGACTCTGCTGAGGGTCCTGCCCCAAGTTAGGGATGTGAAGACTACTTCCATCCACCATCAAAATAACCTTAGCCACTTCCATTTCAACCAGAATTCTGATCAAGTATCTCCATGCTCAAGTGCCCTAGGGCTCTCCTTGGTGGACCAGGTAAGATGAAAGCACTTCACAATCAGGACGCATCTGATATTTTTTCTGTGAACTGTTGTAACTGCTGCTGGCAAACTCAGCTACCCTCAGGCTCCTCCGGTTACCCTCTCTGGGGCACAGAAGGCACACTGGCATCTGTGTCTTTCCCCATAATGTTCTCTCAGCCTAAAATGATCTCCTCCCTTGGGGCACCTCAGTGACTCAGTAGATTAAACATCTACCTTCAGCTCAGGTCATGACCTCAGGGTCCTGGAATAGAGCCCCACTTCAGGCTCCCTGCTCAGCACAGAGTCTGTTTTTCCCTCTCCCTCTGTGCTCTCTCTCAAATAAATAAAAAATGTTATTTATTTTTTTTTAATGGTTTCCTCCCTTTTTCAAAAAATGTGTTTCTGAGGGAGGCTGCGTGGCTCAGTGGGTTAAAGCCTCTGCCTTCGGTTCAGGTCATGATCCCAGGGTCCTGGGATCGAGCCCTGCATTGGGCTCTCTGCTCGGCGGGGAGCCTGCTTCCTCCTCTCTCTCTCCCTCTCTCTCTGCCTGCCTCTCTGCCTACTTGTGATCTCTGTCTGTCAAATAAATAAAATCTTTAAAAAGTAAATAAATAAAAATTAAAAAAATAAAAATGCGTTTCCCATCCCCCCTTAATATAATGTAAATTTTGCTCTTCAGGAAGCATTTCATGGCCACAACAGCTAAAAATGATAATTTCTATAATATCAGAGCCTATAACCATGCTTACATTTACAAATTCAACTTTGCTTCCTTTGTTATTTCATAATACACATTTTCTTCTTCTTTAAGGAGACTATAAATTCCTGTTTATATCCCTCAGCCTGCCCATTTCTTTAGAACATAGGAGTTAACAGATGCTTCAATAACTGATCTGATGAACTTACAGACATGGCAATGGAAAATTCATGGGTTAATTAAAACTCAACCTCAAACTTAGTACCTGAATTATACTGGGGAAGTTGACATATATTAGAAGGCACCAGGCAACACATTTTAATAAAGTTAATTACACTCCGTAAGCATTCATTCAAAACCTATGAGTTTCTCTCAAATCAAATAGTTTTCACAGGTGAAAGTAACTGAAGGCCAGCCTTGAAGAAACAAAACTCAACAAGTTTATTAAAAATATTAATACAAGCTTTGAGATAATCATAGGAAATAAATAACTCATCTAAATATGCAATTCCTGATTTTTTTTTAAAGATTGATTTTTATATAGAGTGAGAGGGAGAGCAAGTCAGCAAGCCAGCACACACAAGCGAGAATCTCAAGCAGACTCTCCGCTGAGTGAGGAGCCTGAACTGGGGTTTGATCTCAGGAACCCAAGATGACGACCCCTGCTGAAACCAAGTCAGACACTTAAGCAACTGAGCCACCCAGGTGCCCCTACAACTCCTGATCTTACTAAGTACATCTTACTATACAGAGAAGACACCACAGTTATTGTCAAGTTCAAAGGCTAACTGATCCTCAATACAAAATAAACATTTTCTGGATTCTCTCGATTCCATGAAGTTCTAAATGTATTCAATGTTTACTAAAAGAACCTACAGGACAACTGTACTCAGATACAACTGGTAAGTCAACAAATCCTGATTCCATATTGCCCAGGCCAGGAGAGAGTCAACTTTCACAATTATGTCTTCAGCTTCCATTGAAGAACAAACACTCCCAAGCTGCCTTTTCGCTTATGAAAACATATGCTGGGGATGAGGAATTGGTAAAGACACTGTCCACCACACTGCTCATTATCCTGGGTGTGATTTCTCATTAGAGAAAACTGTTTAGTGTTTGTCTTTCTACAGAACAGTAATGTTTCCTGTGAGAATATTAGTTTCCTGAATTCTATGATGCAGGTTCCACCCCTCCTACACGGATGCACACACTTTTGCGTGTTGGAAATTGGAAGGAGACTCATGTGTGTGTACAGATATATGTGCATGTTCATATCCACATATATGTCATATGTAGATGTATATATTAATATATTTATGTATATATGTTATATACATGTGCATATATATGTATACAGATTTTCCCCCAGGAGCTATTATTAAATTATATTGTATTTTATAATTAGTCATTTATTTGAAATTAAGATAGAAAGAGCCATATCTATTTTCTCCTTTGCCTTGGGTAGGAAACCCATGGTCAAAAGTTTGGCTCGATTGTGTCTACCAACATATATTCATATGGTCTCTTGCCTTTATCAGTCCTGAGCTCCTGTTAGAAGTTTTTCCTAGTTCTGATGCTTAAATTTTGTTAAGATAACATGTTATTAAATATCTTTTTACATTGTTATTATTAAATCTTCGACTAATAGACATGAGGGCATAACATCAATCATTAAATGTCTCCTGACTATACAAGTTCAAATATCTTACTCCTAGTTTCCAAAGTCCTCAAATAGAAGAAAATAATACTGACACACAGAAACTGGAAGTCCAAGTACTATGTAAACAGGTCAGTTGTAAAGCAAAACCTACTGCCTTTACATTTTTAGTTTAAATTAATGGTAATAACTTTTGCCACCTGAACCTTTTTGCCCCACTCCATTGCACAGAGTAATTTTATCATCTTAACCACTTCTGTCTGATGACAAATGAGTCATGCTGAGATTTTAGTAAAACTCTGTCATTATTTCCATTAAAATGTTTTCTTTGTGCCTCCTGATCCTGGACGATATCTACAACTACAGCTCTAGGTCCGTCTAGTAGCTGGCTAAGTATTTATAGGAAATCTCCATGAGTAAACCGCCTGCGCCCTCCTTATCAACATCATTTAAAGATTCTAGAGAGGTGTCTGATGAGGAAAGTAAGTTGTTCTAAGAAACCATTAGGGGATTTATACTTCAGGCTTTCTTATCTCATAACGGAAAAAAAAAAAAAAAAAGTCCCCTGGAAGGCGAGGTGGGGGAAAACTTAACCACTGACACCATGTGTGTCCTATTAAAGTGGTTTTTATTTTAGTGTTGTAAAAATTGCTTTATGTATTTTACATTAAGATCAGAGTAGCTTACTGCTGTGTAAAATTTGTAAGAGAAAGGCCCCTTTGCAATTTTCCTGTCCTTGCCTTGTTATGCGTAGGACATCAGGGCTTTGGTGGCATGTGCAGTTGAAAAATCCTTATTACAAGTACCCATAAAAGAGACGAGGACATGTTGCTCCAGATCTTATTAAATGAGAGCAGTAGAGCTCCCAGATGGGAAGCTGCAGAGAGCCGCACAAAGGTGTGGCTTCTTTCTCTCGCCTGCTCCCAGGGGCCCTCCCCGGCCCCTCTGGCAAGCAAGGCTGGCACTGAGAAGCGCTCAAAATGAAACTGGCAGGAGCGCATTTTCTAGTCCTTTCCTGACTCCAAGTCATTAGGACTTTGCGCACCCTTCGATTTTTAGGTCTACGCCCAAGACCGTAATTAGTTTTGCCCTCGTAAATTCTCATCTTCTCTGGTGCACACTGCTTGAAAGCCCACTTCTCTGTTCTTCCCCCCGCCTTAAGACATGACCCTCTGGAATGGGAGAATGAGTAAATCCTGAAGGAAATCACTGCTAAAAAGGAACAAACACAAAACTACCCCCACGGGTACCCAACAGGTCCCCATGGTGACACCCCATCCACCTTCAAGGAAATAAATTTTAAAAATTATAGAAGGATAGGGAAGGAGCAAAGAGGGTGGGAGCACTTCCCAAGACACTGCCTAAAGGCTCATGGGTCAGACCACTGAAGCAGGAATTTTGGACACCGTAGCTACTAAGAGAAACATTTAGAGACTGGTGGATCTTTGTTAAATGTCAATTTTATATAGGTATACATCTACATTTAAAATGGGGCTGTTTCTGCATGACTGTCTCAGTTTATGATCTCCATAAACATTACTATCAGCTGCCATGTATCCAGAGTACCTGGAAAATATAGTACAATTTGCTTAACATGAGTAACACAAATAAGGTATTTAGCATAACAGAGGCCACAAGAATTCCTTCTTTAGATTCTCTCTTCTTCATAGAATAATCCCAGTGCCTACATTCCTGACAGCTCTGAAAGTTTCAAAAGAGATTTTTCTCTTATCCATTCCCTTCCAAACTACTCTTAAGGTTGGCATGTATAAAACAGACCACATAAATTGCAACTCAAATGTAAACAAAATGTAGAGAAATAAAGAACACATGTCTAAAACATATTTTCTTGACCCTATCCTCCTGCAAATATGCTTTATTTCCTGCTCTCAGTTCAATCCATCACGATCCACAACCATCTTTAGTTCTATTATCTAATACCTAGTCCCCATATTGCTGTCAGTTTATATACAGAAAACGAAGATTAGAAGGGTCTTTTAATATTGCTTCTTAAAAAGATGTTTGCAGAGATTAAGTTTCTAAGTTGCTAAATAATATCTTCTTTTGTTTCCTATCACATTAAAAGCCACTTTAAAAAAGAAAGGTAGATGAGGGTCAAGTAACGCCTCATAAGAGAAAGGAGTTATTTTCAAATTGAAATAATTTATAGTAGCACATTCCATGTTTAAATTTCAGCACAGTTCTGAGAAAATCTGATGAGGGCTTAAAGAATTGCATCATAGTATTACTAATAACTGTGGCACGGTGAGTGGGCGTAACCACAAGCAAGAAAGACAGAAAGCTATCTGAGTGTATGTCAAAGCATCACCTAAATTACACTATCAGCCGGACTGCTTGACTGGGTCAGAAAGAGAAAAGCCATGCTGGGCACAGAGCTCGAAATGTGAGGGTGGGACTCAGATCCCCAGAGGGGGGCTGCGTAGGCCAGGAAGTGAGGGGGCAAAGGTGAGTGCTGAGCATACTCAACACAAGGTGCTAGCCCAGAGGCTGATTCCAAAACACTAATAATGGAAAGAATAATCTGGAAGTCACACTTCCCACCCCACCCCACAACAAAATGAGGACTAATAACACTAAAGTTAAAGAAGATCTTTGTAGGAACAGCTGAATCAAAGCAAACCAGTGGTTCAATACTTTGGTGTTTATGAAACGACCTTCAGCGTATGTTTTCCTATTTCAAGCTGGAAGATATTAAGAAGAGGGTAGTAATGACAGGGCGCCATGTTTTTTAAAAGTATTTGTAGAGAAAAATTAAGATGATGTGTCTAGTTTCGGGGAGAAACAGTTTAAAGTTGGCTTCTTTAATGGACAACTCTAGCTTTATCTTTTATTTTATAGGAACAAGTAACACTTGGGTTTCCTAGGCAGCAAGTTCTGCTCTTGGCCCTACCACTAGAAACTTGCTCTGTATCACCTTGGACCAGTCAGAACCTCCCAGACTGCAGATCCTTCCTCCTCCCTAATGTAACTTGGGATAATCACAACCAACCACTGGGTCAAGAGCTTAAAAAACGAATCCTTTCTTAGCTCTGCAGAAGGTCTCCTTCATTCAGATCTCTGATCAAATGTGACTCCCTTGATTTCCCTGAATACCCTCTATAAAATAATATACTTCTATCTCAATCGTTTACTTGATTATCCTGCTTTATGTTTGTCACCAGTCTCCATCTCTACATGAAACTGTGAATTCACCCACCCACTTCTTTATTGTCATGATTCCCAGCAGAAAATGTTCTGTAAAGACTCTGAGTACTCTTATGCCTAGACCAGTGATTGCTACATAGCAGTGCTCCATAGTATCTGATAAATTAAAATTAGTTGTCACGGGATCTTAAAATACGACAAAGAATGCCATATACCTGGGACAAAATATTCTAGGCTGAGGTTACGTTGGCCAGTCCTGAAGATTACAGTTACCCAAATGACAATTCCCCCTGCATGGGAACAAACTCCATGTCTCACCTCCAATGCTTTTGTTCTTCCATTTGTCATTTAAATATAATGGCATGTTTATATTTTTCTATTAATAGATTATCTAATATACGACATGGTCCAAACTAGAAATCCCTCCCCTTTGAAGCTCCAGGTTATATAGGAACAGAAAATTTAGTCCCTCCAGAATGAATTTCTTTAAAGCACAGGTCACAGGCAGATTTAAGGAGTCTTGATTCGTCTACAAGGGCTGACTACCTAAGAAGAGGCAGGATGGGGATGAAAAGCTGCCTGAAGCAAAGGCTTGGCAAATGCACGGTATAGTTACTGGAAAAGCATTCAGTTCTTCTCTCATGAACAACACTCTTGGGCTTCTGTGACAACCGCAGAGCTTGCCAGTATCTTTCAGCAATTTGTGGAAGATCCATTGGATTTTAGAGTTGACTGGATCTTAGAAATTCACCACTCCCCACCCATACCCTCAATTTACGAATGAGGAAATAGAGGACAAGAGAGGTTAAGTGACTTCCCAAGGGTCATAAAATTGATGAGTTGACGGGGTGCAGAGACCCAGATCTTGTGATCTCCACACCAGAATGAGTGTCAGAAAAGCCCAAAAACTCTACAAGTATGTCATCAGAAATAAAAGGAAAAGGTAACTAATCCAGAAGAAAAGTCTGGGAAGGAACAGAGTGACTTCAAGTATAAATCAGTCCATGACTTAAGGTATTGCCAGGTATACTCTTTTTTTGGAAAAGCAGATAAGCAGGCAATAATTAAGAAAAAATAAGCTAAAATATTATACTGGTTTTTTACCTTGTAGCCATTTGTTGTCTCACTTTTAATAGATTTCAGTGTAATATCTTAAACACTTAGTGACTATTCCATTTCGCTGACCTCTAACTCATGCCTTCCATAATCAAAAGCAGCTGACTTTAATGTGCCAGCACTTTAGTGTGAAGGAGGTTAAGGCTGCATTTGTGTGCAATCAGGTTAAGATTGGCTCCAACAGGAGAGAAATCCATACATATGTTGAAAAGATCTGAAAAATGCCTGTATTCCCAACCTGATTACGACTACATTTTTGCATGGTTTGTCAAAGCAGATCACTGAAATCAAGTCAAGATGTAAAATGGGATAAAGTGGTTTTCTTCTCCATTCTTCCATTAATCACCATGACCTATGGAAGAAAGGAAATTTCCCCTCTCTCACCTGAGGCAAGGTGGGATACTCCGCTGAAAGTTATGCCAATTTTATCAACTGGTGCTCAAATTGCAAAATTATTTTTTTTTTACTTTTAATTTCCTACATTTGTAAATAGAAGCTGGTTTTTTTTTTAATTGGAGAGTAACTTTTCATTTCTATCAACAATTCTATTTTAGTTTTCTTTTTACAAAACATAGAACAAGTTCTGATTCAACTTTCTGAACTTACTAAACTTAAAGGTCATATAAAAATTCAATTTCTTCAACTGAGGATGTTGATACAGGGATTAGAGTGATAGCTGCTCTCGCTCTCCTAATAATATTTGGTACAACCTAAATATGAACTAAATCAGAGTTCATTACTGGTTCACTTTTCAAAAAGATTATTAGCAGATGACACACAAACATTTGTTTTGACATAATTTCAACTGCTGACAGTGTCAGGTTATATTCTGTGAAGACAGTATACTGTTGTTAGAAGCAAAAAAAAAAAATATATATATATATATACACACACACTCTCTCTCTCTCTCACACACACACACACACACATACACAAATTCAATAAACATTATAGGTTAACATTGTTGCTGTTATCTACAAAGTTTTCAAGCAAGACTGGGGCTAGGTCAAAATAATTTTGGAGAGGAGGGGAACATGCTGGTTCTTGTTACACACAAGCATGTTCATTATAGGAGCATTTTCAGGTTAATTTTTGTTATTAACGTAAACCACAATTGGGGGACCACATTGCTGGAAGAGGAATGGTGGGGGGTAGTTACATAAACAATATACAACAAAGAAAGTCTTTCTTTCCAATACCTGAATACATCAGGTTTGTTTTTAGGCACAAGGTTGCAGGTTAAATGCTCTCAGCTATCCAAGAAGTGGCTTATTAGTTTTGTAAGAAAATATTTTCTTTTATTTTGACTGAAAAATACTCAGTTTAACTGAACAAAACCATCCTTGTTAGTGAAAAGCAGACCCAAAAAAACTTTGTTTCAAAGACCCAGCAAAGAAAAGCAAAACTAATTCAAGAGGAAAAGCTGCCTTCCTAATAGTAGCTTCTGAATCTGGATCTAATAGTTCTCAAAAGCTGACCGGAGTCTTCGAGTCTTCAAAGTTTTGTCCTCCTCCATGGGCCATAGACATCCCTAGGCGGAAGCATACTAGGGATATAAAACCCATTTAACCAGACATATATTCTCTTTCTGGGCGACAGCCGCAGAGCTGGAAAGCAATGCACCAACAGCGAGAATGAAGGCAAACAAATGTTTTGATTATTTTCAAGCGCGAATTTCCAAACACCACTTTCTTTTTTGCTTTCCTATTTTGCACACTAGAAAAACCCCCACTTCATCTCTGGCAACGTAGTGTCTGCTAGTGTGAAAACGGGAACAAGAGATTATGTTCTCAGAACCACAGCAACAATGCTAAAAACTGCATTTCCCTGTACTGACTGGGCTCCCTCCAGCACCTAAGCTTCTCCTAATTTGTAAATGGGCCGAATCCTGTTATTACAGAATAATTACGGCAAATCAGCACAATTACTCCAAAGACATGAATAAACACACACATACCAGTAGCTGTTTTCTACAAATTATTATCCAAACAAAGGGAACCGGCTAATTGTGGTAACATTAAGACAACATTTATTCTTCCCAGTGTTTGGGCAAGTTTATTTTAAGTTGTCATCTTCAACTAGTAACAACGCAGATGATTTTACAGATTTCATAAACCTTTCTAATCTAAACTCTTCTCAGCTGAAAGTTGGCCACTTCCCTCAGAGCGACATCTGCAAAGGCCTGATTTTCCCGCTTTTACGGTCCATCAGCAACACACACACACACACTCACTCTCTCTCTCTCTCTCTCCTAAAAATCGCACTTTAGTAAGCTCATTTGTCATGCACTCTTCTAAATCATTTTGAGGCATTGTGAAAATGAAATACTTTATATTCTTCACAATTCAAGCACTTGTCTTGTAAGTGAGTACAGTGGGAAATCCCCCCCCCCCCCATCTCCAATGTTATTACCAAGTTTCCTTTGTGCTGCTCTGGGGGGAGAACTCAGCAAGCACACAGCCCACGCAGGACAGGAATTCTCTGAACTCACCTCCCGGACAATGCCTCAGGGCCATCTTGCACCTCCTGGATTCGGCAATGGTTGGACATGGTATCGTATCCTTTGCTGGCTTTTTAACAATTTGCCGTGTTCTGGTTTCCAGACCCCATTTAAATCCACATGTGCGATTATTTCTGCTACAAGTTCCCCATTCACTCCAATGACCAACTTCACATCCTTCTAATAGAGAAAAAAAAAAAAAAAAAAAAAAACACAGATAACGACTTGGTATCCATTTGCTCCGCAGTCATCAAATTTATATAGCTGTGTTTCTATACAATCCCCTTCAGATAAATTCAGTTGTACAGTCCACAAAGATCTGTACTCCCCTTTTGGATGTTTCAATTTTTTGAACCATAGCGTTATTTTCACCTATAAGAAGCAACTACCACATAAGTAATTTAAAAACTATTACTTTGAATCTTAGTTCATTTTTTGAAGGACTATTAGTCCATTCTAAAGACACAGAAATATATACTCTTTAAAAGAGTTAACAGCTAAAATCTACATAAGATCCTCTTTTCAAACCAAGACAGAAGACAAAATATCACATGTTAATTCTGGATGACCCCATAGTAATTCTCAGGTGTGTTAGTTTTTCGTTTTGTTTTGTTTGTTTTGTTTTGTAAGCATGTTAGTTTTATTTGGGAAGTCAGTAGTTCATGAAAAGGACAGGGATTTTATTTTGCATTTTCTGGTTATCTGAATTCTTTTAACAGGTATCTAAAAACCACAGTATGTATTTCTTACTTCCTAAATTGGTGCTCTATCTCACTATAATCGGGTACAGTCAGATATGTAAAAATGTTTGTTTATATGTAAAAGCTTTCAGCATCTCCTTTTGTAAACTCATACACTAGAAATGTCCACTACCATCCAAATCCCTGGACTGACTGATAAAGGGATTAAAAATACATAAAGTTAAACCTCCTCACCAAATTCACCATTAAAATGCCCCTTCGAACTAGCAGATTAAGGACCCGGGCCTGGAGTCCACACACAGTATTTTAGTATTTCAGATCTCAGCAGGCATCATGGTTACTCTGAGATTTTTCAAAGCTGTTTAGGATTTTTATTTAGGGAAGTGCATAGGACTCTATTTATAATTTTTTATATTTAAGGATTTTGTAAGAGTTTCCACTTAACATGTGTAACGGGTGTGGGTCTTCTCTCTCAAAAGCAAACCCAACACTCTAGTTCCATCCCTGTTGTCACAAATGGCAAGATTTCATTTCTTTTGATGGCTGCATAGTATTCTGAATATCCTGTTCTAGTGACTTTTTTAATAGTGTGTCACCTGAACGAATGTATGAATCCACACATAAACAGGAACATAAGTACACATTTCTTCAAAAACCTGTTATTTAAATGTGTTCTCTGCAAACCTTCAAAGATATAATTACAGACTCTTTCAACAGTATTTTTGCAGAAAAGAAGTTCCTATTCTTTTTAAGGCTCCATTTTAAGGGGATGGAAAGTCTCACTTATAATACATAATTCTGTTATAGATCATATCAGATGTATAATATGTCAAATAAAATTTGCGAGTGGGGGGTGCAAGTGGGTATGGGGACAATGCCATTACACCTGAAGATTAGAGTCATTCAATTAGGCATTCACCAAAGTGTAGATACTACAGATCTTTACCTTTTCATCAGCTGTAAAAAATGTCAGTGTTTTTCCAACACTCTAAAAGTATAAAACCTATAAAATGGGTACTACTAATTATTCATGAATTATTCATGAAGGGTGTAGGTGTATATTAAGTTATGCATTCTAGATATCTAAATTTAGTAAAAGTAACATTGTTTTAATGTACTTTTGCAACATGCAATCATCAACAAAATCCATTTTGCACAAAACATTTCTCTCCAGTTTTTTTAAATGGCTAAACAAGAAACTCTATAATTAATCTACAGAACCAAAGTGACAGAACAGCTGACTACATGGTACTACTAGAAAATTATTTTTCTTTTACACAAAATGTTCTTCTCTAACAGTTATTAAGGTAAGAAATATAGGAGTTACAGATGATAAAACCATACCAGCACTTCAACAGTTGAAGTAGCTAACACACAACTAGCAAATTTTATAGTAAGATTTAGCAGGAGACTACCCATGTATTGATGCCTAAAAAATTCAAGTCAGCAAAGACCTTAAGTAATAGTTCTAATTAACAATAAAAGAGAACCAATTTGTTTTTGAGTTGAATATATCCAGCATGCATTATTTTTTCAAGAATCAGGTGTTAAAAGTCTGAAAGTTACATGAAAACTACTCACCCACACAATCCATGGATTCATCTAATGGTGCAAAACCATCTGGACATTCATCAAAGCAGCGGCCTCTATGCAAATAAAAGCCGACTTTGCACTTGGTACAAAAGTCTTTGCTAAAGCAAGAATCACAGTTTTCTATTCTGCATCCTAAAAAACAATTTTAAAGAGAAAAAGAAAATTTCAGTCAAGTGAAATTGACTGTTTTGCAAATAACACTTGTTTTGCAAATAACATGCACAAACTTACCAGTTAGCTCCATTGAAATTCTAGTGGTCAGAGAAATATGTGTTCAACTCATTTGTTTCCTAATGCCTTTGCATTCTAAATCACTCCTACCTCTTCCAACAGCTCACCACATCAATGGGCTAAGACAGCATTCCAGCCTAGGGCCGGAGACAGCATAAGACCCTTCAGAAAATTTTGCAACTCCAAATGAGATTAAAACAAAGGACTGAAAAGAAAAAGAAAACATACCCACTACAAATTGCATTGCTGCTAGGACTGAAATCTATTCTATTCTTCAAAAGACCTACAATGAAAAACAACGGGAACACTCTAACCAGTATCTTCTGTTTCAGGACAGTAAATTAAAATTCTGTTTAATGCTGGTCAGTGCTGGCATTTATTTCTAGCAGAAGGTACCTTAACTTGGAAGGGTAGTGTAGGTCACTAGTTTGCAAACCTACAAGGTGCCAAAGGCTTTACATTTCCCTTTAGTCTTTATAATAATCCTACAAAGTGGGCAGTAGTAATTCTATTTTGCAAAAAAAGGAACCTGAGATTAAGAGAAGTCACATAGCTAATAGTGGCTGAGCTGGTTCTGAGAGGCCCCCAAATTGATTGCCTTTTAACTCTGTAATCTTTTCTCTGTAACACACTAACAGAATTTTACTAGTTACAGATTGTGAATAAGAAGTGCTTTTTAGGGGGCACCTGGGTGGCTCAGTCATTAAGCATCTGCCTTTGGCTCAGGTCATGATTCCAGGACGCTAGGCTCCAGCCCCACATCGGAGCCCCGCATAGGAGCCCCACATCTGGCTCCCTACTCAGCAGGTAGCCTGCTTCTCCCTCTCCAGTTCCCCCTGCTTGTGTTCCTTCGCTCACTTTCTGTCATAAATAAATAGAATCTTTAAAAAAAGAAAAAGAAAAAGAAGTTTTGTTTTTAAGTCTGCTAGGGCTGGGTTTGAATCCCAGCTCTGCTCTTAGCAGCTCTGTGACTCAGGACAGCAGGCCTCTGATTGTCTATTTCCCTCTGTATAGAACAGGGACATCACTGACTTTATGAGGCTGTTGCAAAGATTTGTAATAGCATATGCAAATCAACTGGCTTATAATAGATGCTCTGCACACAGAAACAATAGATTAGAAACACGTGTTTTCCCACTAACCCACACACATTACAACAAAGTGTAAAAAGAAGAACTACTTTATAGGCTAAGTATCCTAGGTCAGATTCCCTGGTAGGCCTGGGACATCTGGACCAGAGATAATTGGCTTGCACATGTAAAAATAAATACACCTGACTCGTCAAGGAGAGGAAAGAAAAGCAGCTTGGAGGATTCATTAAAAGCTCAGATTTTCGACAGATTATAGTACTATAACACTATAGTATTACTTAGAACAGACTTAATGGATGGCAATTAACAATACATAAAGCTCTATCAAAACTCCATGGCATCATGTTTGTTCACTTAAGCTCCCAAATGCCACTACTGGATCTGGTCCCTTAAGGATTCAGAAAAAACTTTAAAATGGACAGTTCCTGTAAGCAAAGAGATAATGCGATAGAAAATATAACTGAAACAGGAAAGCACTGAATAATTTGAAAATCAAGAAAATAAAGTCAAAAAGTAGAATTTAAAGACAAAAAAATTGGTTGAAATAGATTGCATTTTAAATAATGACAAGGCTCTGGACCTATTAAAAAAAAATGGCAACTCTTCACCTCTCAATTTGGGGTTTAACAGGTCTTCATGGATTAAATGACCGCCGTGAAGCAGCTAACTCAATCTGTAAGATGTTACCAAATTTACAGTTGGAAAACCAACTATGTGTGGGTGAAAGTCTGTAGTCCAATTACACTACTGCTCTTTTCTGGAGGATGATGGATAAAGAAGAAGAGTTTATCACCCCGTAAAATGTGCATTTGTAATCTTAAATGCTGTAGCCTGTATTTTAATGAGACGGTGGTCTACAGCTGGCCAGTAGCTTCTTAACCATGGTCAAAACCCAGGACTTCAGTCCACAAATTGTTAGTTTTCTTGCTTTTTTAAAAAGCAAGCAGCCCTTCCTATCGGCTGAATTATTTTCCAAGAAACGATAAACATTCCGAAGATAAAACAGAACTGAGGGGTGAAGAGAACAAAGCATTTACATTAAGGAAAGAGGACTATACACTTCATAAATCAGCTCTTATCTACAAAGTCTGCATTTACTTTAAAACACGGATTATACCAATAAGCTCTTTGGCCTAAAAGTTGCAGCAATGAGCATTTGGAAATAATGTTACAAGGTTCTCCACTAATTTTGAACTGTTAATTGTAACTCACCTTCCTCATTTCATTCTATGCCCCTAATACCAGTTCAGAGAATGTGGAATTTCTGAAATGCCTATCTGTAAAGTCTTTTAGGACTTCTTCAGGCATAAATCCTGCTTAAAGAAAACTTGATTATTTGTCCTCAAATTTAAGTAGAATAAATATCCAACACATTTAAATTGTAGACTACTTCAGCCATGAAAAAGCATGAGGTATTATGAGCAATGACTGAGAATAAGCTCTAAGATCCACCATTAAGTGAAAAAGGCAAGTTGCAAGATATAGAGAGTGTGGTACAAGAAAAATGTGCTTGCGTGTGCATGCGCACGTGTGTGTGTGTGTGTGTGTGTGTAGGAGCTTTGAGAAATTAATTTGAGAAAGGTGGTGGAATTTTGAAATAGGTTAAAAATTACCATTTCAGAATGAATATTTTATGAATCTTTTGTAATTGTAATACATGTATTAAAAGTAAAACAGAAGTTATTTCCATGAACACTGTGACTGGCTTAAATTTACAGAAAATAATGCTATATGAATGTTCTGAAATAAAATCTTTTGATTCCAACTGGTAAGAATGAATCAAGGAATAATATTCTATCCCCAATTTCTTCAGAATTAGAAATTCTGAAAAATTATGTGCATCACATTATACCCCTTATAATGCTGAACCTATCTTAGCCTTCGAAACACACAACTCTTTGACCATCTCTGGTCCAGTATTCTTCATTTCTATATGTTCCAGGGTGCTTTTCCTTCATTCAAGTCATTAGGGGGAAAATCCCTAAATATTACTTGTTCAAAAAAGCATTTAAACAAAAGCTTTGATTGGCACCAAGTTCTAACATCATCCACTGACCTTCGTGGTCTCAGTGACTCGACCACAAACAAAACCAGTGCAGACGGCCCACACACTCAGCAGTCTAAACGGACACAACTCATCTAATCACCAACACCTTTGAACTGAAAGCTTTTTAAAACAACAGCATAAGCCACCTACCCTGACAATCTGTCCCTTGACAGGCTTCCTAGAAACCTTTCCTCACCAGCTCCAGCCCCGTGCACAACCCCCTGTCCTGTTCAGCTACTTCTAGAACTAACTTTTCTGTTTTGGAGAAAATCACTCTGTATGGCCTCACAGTTCTGGGCTTTCCCCTCTAGCCTGTACCCATGCTCAGAAACTTCTTCAACTTGTTATCCTTAAATAAGTGAGATTCACATCAGCTTGATTAATTCCTTTATAGAAAAGTGAAACATTCTCATTATAAATAAAAATTCAAAGCAGGTGAAGATATAGATATACTCTTATTTACCTGAATGCTACATCACACCTGCTTTCCAGAATTAGACATTCTATTAACAGTCTGGGAAAATCTTTCTGCTAATCTTACCAATAAGTGAGTTTTAAAACACCAACAGGATGATTCAGTAGACTGATGAACTTCAGAAAACTCTATACGGCTTAAGAAAACAAGAATACCAAAGTTTGCTAAACATGGGTCTCTGTAAAAATCTGTCCTTTAAGGCCTTATTCAGAAATAAGACCCTGGTTCAGCCAACTTACATGCTTCTAAATTACGGCGCCTCCTCAAAAATGTAATCCAAGCGAACACTGCCAATGTCGGTTTAAGTAAAATTACTGTCCAAGTGAAACTGTGTCCAAATGCAATCTGATGAGGCTGTCATTTGGCAAAGTGAACTTACTGTGGCCAAGAAACAAAATAGGGTAGGTAACCTTCTCCTGTCCTTCCATGGTATCCATACAGGTTCCATTATAGCATTCTTCAAATTATACTGAATGTTCAGTTCAATAGTTCATTCTAAACATTCTCTGAAAATGGAGCATGTGCCAGGTGTTGTACCATACCCTGAAAACCTAAAATTATAATCCCCACTCCCTGGGCTAGAGGAGCGAAAGCTATGGGGAGGGGGCCATGAGGCACTCACACAGCATTGCACAGTGTGGTAGATACTAAAGGCATGTGCTGTGTACATTAGAGACAGAAAAAACAGACCCATTTCTCTTCTGCCATTACAGGTTTTTTTTTTTTTTTTTTTCAGTCTGTAAATTCTTTATTTCTAACATAGTGCCAAACACTTGGAGGAGTTTTCATGCTTACCAAGTGAACTAACATAAGTGCCATTTAAAAACTCAATTCCTTTATATTTAAAAACTCATCTGGATGCCTAGTAGGAGATTGCTTGCACATGCCCTGTAAATATCTTTAATACAGAAAGAAAAGCCATGGTTGCTGGAAGGGATTATAAATCTTACTGGAAGAACAAATAACGCAACACCTGAAAACAATCATAATTGAGAACATAAGTACCGAAGCATGGCTGGGAATATATGTTACGGAAGTTGGAACATCAGCTGAGCAGGTTTGAGAGAGACAGCGGGAAGAGTCGTGCCGGCCAGAATTCCCCAACAGAGAAAACTCACAGGGCACATGATGGACCCAACGAAAAGGGGCTTCTGTGAGCAGGAGATTAGAATCGGGAATGGCTACTTGGGTGTAGACTGCTGTAGATAGGTAATTCCACTTCTTATTTTACTTCATTTCAAACAAGGAAGTTAAATTATAAATTTGTATGATTTCAAGTATTTAAGTAATAATTAATAAAAATGAAGATTGGTTCAAGCTTAGGGCTTGAAGTGAGAAGTCTTCATAGATTCTTTTTTTTAAAATATTTATTTATTTGACAGAGATCAAAAATAGGCAGAGAGATGGTGGGGGAGGGGGGAAGCAGGCTCCCCGCTGAGCAGAGAGCCCTACGTGGGGCTCGATCCCAGGAACCTGGGATTACGACCTGAGCCACCCAGGTGCCCCCTTCATAGATTTTTTTTAAAGAGTTTATTTATTTATTTGATTGACAGACAGAGATCACAAGTAGGCAGAGAGGCAGGCAGAGAGAGAGAGAGGGAAGCAGGCTCCTCGCTGAGCAGAGAGTCCGATGCAAGGCTCGATCCCAGGACCCATGCATCATGACCTGAGCAAAAGAGGCTTTAACCCACTGAGCCACCCAGGCACCCCTCTTCATAGATTCTTGAGCAGGAGAGAAACATGACTAAGATGGTACCTGGTTTGTTCCCTGATTTCAACAGATAGAGGTGCCAGGAGGCCAAGCATCATGCTGGGGAGCTAAGAGGCACAGATGAAAAAGCAAGGTTCCTACACCTCAGGATCTTGGTCTACTAGAAGCAAAAGTACACAGGGAGGTAATGAGATAGTAATGTGGTTACTCTTTTGTATATACAGAGTAAGCGGGGGAGTGCATACTTTCAGGAAATTAAGTTTCCTGAAAGAAGGAAGAGAGTGGGGTAAGAAAAACCACCAAGAGGCTCAACACTACGTGGTAAATGTCACGGGAAAGGGAGTTACAATCCATCAATACAACTGACAAACTGTGTGGAAGAGATGAAAAACAAAGAGAAGCCAAAGATCCCGTTACCCACTTCTCCTTTGGTGCCTCTACCCTCTCCAGGATTTGGCACACCAAGAGAGTTTTATCTTCCCACCAAAATCTAGGTGACAAGAACCATCTGTTAACTGAATAGCTCAGAATGGCCACTAATAGAAACAAAAGAATTAAACCTTAAATTAAAAGCAGAGAAAAACCAGCTTTTGTTAAGCTCAATTGTGATAATGTAATCTATATTGCGATTAAATACTGGAGAAAGGGAAACAATCAGTGAGGTAGAGAGGACCTCAGACACATACAGATACATCCTCTTCTATTTATTCTTCATAATCAGGGCTGTTGGGTGGGTATAAGCAACCTTAGCACACCATGAAAATCTGACTGCTTACTGTCCATCTGCCCTTTAGTGGGTATCTCCATTCAGCATTCCATTCAGAATGTAACAGACACTGACGCCCACTAGGAGTATTTGGCCTCTGGACTGGAGTTGTAAGTATTAAAGAGCATTAAGCCAGCCCCTGGAAAACCCTAGAGCATCTCTGCTCAGTGTATGCAAAGCTTTAATAGATATTCACAGGACAGGTTATTCCAAAAGACATTCAAAATTAGAATGTTAATAGTTTTTCACATGGGAAGTACTAAACTGTGTAACTTAATATGGGAGTTTTTAATTGTTTAAATATTTTTAGGCTTCTCTAACAACTTCAAATACTGCTGTTTAACATTCCTTCTCAAAACTTGCAATGGCTTATGTATCCCTAACTAAAGTTTTTAAGCTTTATGTTACCAAATCATGTATTTCCAATATATACTATGGCAGTAATCCCATTAGACTAGGGACTGTTAAAAACTATGACCTAAAATTTAAAATTATATTTTTTGTAGTATGGTCCAAGTTAGACATAGCTCTTTAGAAGCTCCATTATGTTTCAACCAAAAAATAATAATAATAAAGGACACATTCAGAGGTTTCAGGACTCAATGTTTCATACTTACAACTGAACAATTTTTGGATGACATAGAAAACCAGCACTACTAAGTTAAAAGAAGACACAGGGTAGAAATCTGTGTAAAACCTACTGGAATGGGGTTAAGTCAAGATTGTCCTTATTAGTTAGGAGAATTAGCAGAGAGTGAAATTCAACTATGTCAAGAGCAGAATAGGAGCCAAAGGCAGAAAATAAGAACTTTGTTGAGAATATAGTGGCCTTTCAAATAGCACAGTGGTTAGCAGATCTGGGGTCAGAATCTTGGCTCATTTACTATTATACGACTGTGGGCAAGTCAGCAAAACTCTCTGCCTCAGTATCATCATCTATAAGAAGAGGTAACATGAGTTCCTATCTCAGAGTTGTTGAGAGAATTCAGAAGAGTTGACAAAGGCAAGGATTTCAACATAGTTTCTACTGTGTAATTAGTGATCAAAGAATGTGAGCTATCATGAGTGTAGACATTTACCAACTAGGACAGTCCAAGATGGTGGATGAAAGGAAGCACAAACAAGATACAATACTCCATGGTAGTGGATATGTAGGTACATATGTGTATATAATCATAATAAATTTTTATGTAGGTACACTACTCAAATGAAAGATATTACCCAAACACCAACACCTGTAGTCAATATAATGGCTTTAGCCTTGTTTAGGTCATGCACCTAAAGAAATGGAATTATTCATCAGTTACCTACATAGAAAGTCATGTACTTCAAACATTAGGAACCAGGACTTAGCAAAACAGAGCTCCAAATGTAACTTTGACCTTCGCAGGGGAAATTACATCCTCTCTGTGCCCTACTCCCTTCAGCAGCAGAGAGGAGGGGTAAAATACTAGACCTAACCATATCAGATGATTGTTTGGAGTACCAAATTTAAGATGAGAACAAAAAGTATAGGTGAAAAGTACCACATAAAAACTGTATTGCTCCCTAAAGCTAAATAAGCCCACCCAAAATATTATTATACTGGGTATCACAAAATATTCAACGGATATTGCTTGAAAAGCGCAGTGCCCCTTTTTAAGTACAATGAAACTGTTCAATTTTGGAAGTACACTAGGGTGGCCTATCATAGCCATTAGGGTAGTGACCACAAGGGCAGTAAAATTCTCACCTTGGTTGTAATTTTAATCAAGTTGCAATTAGATATGATGAATGGAATCCAGCCAGAAATTTGCATATTGTTTTTCAAGTAGCTATAAGAGTCCTATCTTATATGTCAAAGTGTCCTTTATTTCAACTTTGGAAGATACATGTACTATCAAAAATACTTTTCTCCCAGCTCATTTTACAGTGTTGCAACAGTTCATTTTTTAAAAATATCCCAAACTCAAATTTGTGAAATATGTTAGTAGATGCACTGAAATATCTGAATGCTTAAGAATTGTATCTTGCCAAGGGGGGGAAAAAAAAGCCACAACTATATCTTGCCCACCCACACCCACACACACACACAAATCTGAAGAAACACTGAGGTTTGTGTATAAAATCATGTGGTCAAACAATGAGGAACTATAAAAATGTTGGCTCCATTTTTCGTATATTCAAGTAATGCATATTTGAAGCCATTCTCAAGATAACTGAAATTAAAACATAGACACATTTGCCTTGAATACAAAACTAGGTGTTTAAAGGGACTTCTTTACCCACTTAAAGCAGATCAGGGGAGGCCAATTACCTCAAAATAAAATAGGGAAGGAATGTGATAACAGTTTAAAAAAAAAAATCATAAAGCAAATGAATGTCTCCTATCAAATTTTATTTTCCTACCAAGCAGCAGATTGCTCATCTTGGTTACTCTTTGTGCTTTTCCCTTTTTTTTTGAAATTTGTCAACCTTTCATATGAAGGTAGAACCAGAGCAGCTTAATAAACTTCAGACCTGGGACTTTGCTGAATTTCTCTAAATACTGGAAAATGCATCTCTCTCCACCCAACGAAACAGGAGAATATATGGAAACTAATATAGGTCTTGCTCGCCACTCAACCCTCATGCAAGGTAGACAAGAACAATCTCTTAATCCCTTCACACTCTCAAATTGGCAAACTTTTCCTCTAAAGGGCCAGGTAGTGAGTATTTTAGGTCTTGTGGGCCATGCCATCTCTGACTAAACTACTCAACTCTGGTAGAGCAAAAACAGACCTACATCTACAATATGTAGATGATTCAGTGTGGCTGCTTTCCAATAAAACTTTATTTATGAGCACTGAAATTTGAAGTATCACTTTTGTGTACTACGAAAGATCACTCCTCTTTTGATATTTTCCCCAACCACTTAAATGCCTAACAGCTATTCTTAGAAGAGCCCCACAAAAAAGGTGGCACTGGATTTTTGCCCATAGGTCATGGTTTGCTAACCCCTAGGCTATGGAAATGATTCAAAGCCATGGGGCGTATTGCAAGAGAAAGAAAAAAAGAAAAATATTTCATTTTTAAAATCCCAAATGGTAGCTTTTAAGCTTAGGGGGGCATAGTGATGTTTTATTTACATCATCTGACAGTGCAGAGATGACAAATACCAAAGGAGTAAGAGGATGTGGAAATGAGTTACCTCAATGTGGGAACATATTTAGTTTCATGTTTCTCATACCATACTGATAAATCAAGAAAGAGGACTCCTTATGAGTTGCCAATAGGTCAAAATTCTTTGCTGTTTTAATAAGCTTTTAGTTTCTTGATTACATGTGACATTGACTTATCTGTGAAGGGTTGGTTAGAGAGAAAGAAGAGAGAATAACTTTATCAAACTATGCCTTTTGGCTAAAACCTGCATAACATTTATGCCTAGCATCATGGTCTGAAATACCTGCCAACTCTGTTTGTGAAAATGGCTTTGTTAGGTCTGCTTACCCAGCCTGATGACAAAAGTAGGTATTTTCAGCCATGCTATGTATGGGCAGCAAACACTCAGGCTTATCAGTGGACTTCTCAGAACTTGTTACCTGCTCTGTAAATGGGGTTAACTCTGCTTCAGTCCTAAGATTACCAGGAGCAAATGAAAGGATGGACGCAAATGTACTTTATACAGAAAGTGCAAAATAGAAGACTTATTTGCACAAAGGAAAACAGCACAAGATAGCATCTGCCATTAAAACAAGGAGACTATGGACTCTGAAAAACAATCTGAAAGGTTTGAAGTGGCAGGCGGGTGGGAGGTTGGGGTACCAGGTGGTGGGTATTATAGAGGCCACAGATTGCATGGAGCACTGGGTGTGGTGAAAAAATAATGAATACTGTTATGCTGAAAATAAATTTTAAAAAAATAAAATAAAAAGTCTAAAAAAAAAAGGATACTATCAAACTTGGGTCTAGACAGAAATAAGAGGCTCATTCAAAAAATTATGAAGCCCACAAGAAAATTAAATGTAAGCTTGAGAACTAAGATTTTGTTAATTAAATAGCAGAGCAGACTTCTTCCTTTTCAACCATTAGGATTCTGATTAAAAATAAAAAATCTTCCTTTACAAATATTTAAAATTATAAAACCATGTTTGCCACAAAGAAGAAAATAGTCATTCCAGCTCTCAGGATATCTATTTGATAGAATTTAGCTTCCAGAATAAACAGAAAGTATGGACCATTAGTTTTCTCCAGAAGGTTATGTACTATCATTTAGACAGAGTGGTTGGCAACAGAGGCTTTGGCTTGGCTGCCATGGACCAGCGTGTCAAACATCCCTGGGGTGAGGGGAATAACCTCTACCACAGTTGTTGGTAGCATCTCTTATGTGGCTTACTTCTTAAACCGTTGATGGCTTAATCACACTGGGGCTACAAGTCACAATGGGCAGAATGAAGATGGTTCTGCTCCAGCCACAGGAAGACCACTGTCATCTTTCAAAGGCTCAAGATAGTCATGTCATTTACCTGCTTTAAAATCCGGCTGGCTTCCCTTCACTTCCAGGATCAGCTTGACTTGACAGCCCAAGATCCTTCTCAAACCCTTGATTTGAGAGCCCAAGATCCTTTTGAGCAGAAGGATCTTCTACTATCCTCTTACTTTCCTTCTACTTCCTTCTATCCTTCTAATTCCCGAGTCTCATCACCAGGGGCACCTGTACACTGGCCAGGGTAAAGTTTCCTCCAAACTCCCCAAGTTCTCCCAGCGTACAGATACCTGAGACAACAAGGGAAAGAAACCAGCTTTCTTTGGGAAAGAAACCAGCTTAAGAGAATGCCTTCTCAAAAAGTGTCAAATTAAAGTGAGGACCTACCCCCCGCCCCATTCGAAAAAGAAATTCTGAAGTTTAATAATATGTTTGGTTAATTTATTTTCCACAAGAAGCAGCATGGTATGGTTAAAGAAACATAACTAAGTGAAATAAATCAGACACAGAAAGGCAAATATTGCATGATCTCACTTATATGTGGCATCTAAAAAGAGAGGAGAGAGAGAGAGAAGGAAAAGAAAGAAAAAAAACTCAGGGGGGAAAAAATCAGTTTTGCGATCCCGAGGCTGAAGGTAGGGTGGGGGGGGGATGGAAAGAAGGTGGCAAACATACAAACCTCCAGTTGTAGGATAAGTGAGTACTAGGGATGGAAGTTCCAACAAGATGAACTATCATCAGGACTGTTTCTTGGTGTATTTGAAAGGTGTTAAGAGAGTAAATACCAAAGATTTCACCACATCTCATTTCTTTTATTCTTTGTATTTAAGTGAGATGATGGATATAACAAAATGTACTGTGGTAACTGTCTCATAAAATATGTAAGTATAAATATGCTATACACTTAAACATCTATAGTGCTATATGTCAATTATAGCTCAATAAAAATGGGTTAAAACAAAACAAACAAAAAAAGAAACACAGGTGTTAGCATCAGAGAAAATCCTAGACCTCATTCTTAGGTCTGCTTATGTGCCCTTGGGTAGGTTTCTGAGGCTCTCTGAGCTTGTTTTTTCAGTGATAAATTTGACTATCTACATCACAGGGTTGTTGAGAGAGCATTTGAAGAGCCATTCCCACCAGGAATTTGAGGAGAGGAGCTGGTCTGGACCAGCAAAAAGCAGTCATTTTTGGAGGCGGTTGTAGAATCATAGAATATTAGAGCAATGACCTCACAGCCTCCCTTACTTTTTACATATAAGGGCACCAGTACTCAGAGAATATGAGCTTCACCCAACATCAGAGTACGTCAGGACACCTGACTGGTGTCTAGCCCAGGAGCCAGCTGTGGACAGAGAAAGCTGAAGGATCCTCTCAGTCTGTGTAGTCACTATGATCCCTTGTCTCCTGCCCATAAACACTCTCCTGCTCTTCCTGTCAAAACATGGCCCCAGATCATGGTTTACAAAGTTTCAATTCATGTGGAAGCCATATTTCAGTCAGAATCTTTATCAACAAAGTCAAAACAAAAGTGAATTAGACTCTAAGATACCAGACACAATTGGAAATTAGAATATGAAATAGGAAACGCGCCAGGATACACAAAGTAATGGCAATCTCAAAGAAGAGCAAGTCATGAGAAAGTAGAGAAGGCAAAGATGGGAGTTGGGGAGGGGGGACTCGGGATTACTGGAAGCCTCCAGTGTTTTCTATTCTATTGTGATCAGGTCAGCAGGGCACCCAGACAGATACAGGATTACTGATCACACTGATGATTAATGAGGGATACGGGAAGGCCACATACTTCTTCAAAATATCCTCATATGCTTAGGTGGTACTAAAACTTGACTTTTACTAAATACAAAGTGCCCTATTTGGTAATCAGCGACAGGTGGAGAAACATAATTATTACACTGTAGCAATTCTCAGAGTGGAGTTTTTCTTTTTTTTTTAATTAATTAATTAACTTATTTATTTGACAGACAGAGATCACAAGTAGGCAGAGAGGCAGGCAGAGAGAGAGGAGAGAGGAGGAAGCAGGCTCCCTGCTGAGCAGAGAGCCCGATGCGGGGCTCGATCCCAGGACCCTGGAATCATGACCTGAGCCGAAAGCAGAGGCTTTAACCCACTGAACCACCCAGGCGCCCCCAAAGTGGAGTTTCTGACCCAGCCCCTCAACATTAGCTTGGCACTTGTTGAAAATGATAAGTTCTTGGGCAGCATCTCATATCTACCATATCAGAGACTCGGGGCACAAGGGGTATCCCTTAGTGTTTTCACAGGTGTTAAACACCAAATGTCTCCTAACCCTTTGCTATCTAGCCATCCAGGTGGGGTGAAGACAGGAGAAAATAAAGCTAAGTTACACAATTTCCATAATCTTTCAATTACTGTTCTCACCTAACTGCTAGCATGTCCCTCCTCTGACCCCTTTTATGAATCTGTAATACACCTACCCTAATTTTCTCTTGTGCTTTAGCAGTACTTTGGGTAATAGTTTTAAAACACTATTATCTGTTTTTGGTTTTTTTTTTTTTTAGAATGCCTATTGCTATATTTTTAATTTAAATTCAATTAGCCAACATATCCATGGTCTGATTCTCATAAGTTTCACCTGCAACCCAATTGGGTCTTCAGTCCATCCATAAGCATCTTCTAAGTAAAGACATTCCTATTTTTTAAATTTCTCATATAATCCCACCAATACAAATACCATAACATCATATTTGTTAGCAGTCTGCATCTGTATAGATCTTTAAACACATCTCATACAGACTTTATAGTTCTCATAGTAATTATATACCTCCCTCTCACAGTTCACAGTTGTTCAGATTTGATTAAAAATATTTTAAACATTTGTTAATTTTAAATACTGAGACCTTTTCCCAAATGCATCATTAAACTTCATGATTCAGAAATGGCAGGTGTTTCTAACAGCACTTGAATTTAACATGTAGCAATTCTTTAAAAACACCTAAACACTGGTCTTGGAGTTTACAAATTAAGGGATGGTTATATTTAACTACGAGTTTTCTCATATGTTCAAAATTACTAGTTTTTAAGCCTATGTCATTTCAAAAACATGTCAACATTCTCTTAGCCTAGAACACATTTTTACAAACTGCCCAAATGAAGCAGAATCATAAAATATGGCAGAAAGAACTAAAAACAAAAGTACCCCTGGGGATAAAAATATATGTTTATAAAAAATAAAAAAATAATTAAAAATTTTTAAAAAAGTAGCAAATTCTCTGGATTCTGAGCTCATTTCTGTAATGTTTTGTTTACAAATGATTTTTGAAAATACACTGCCTCTGGCAAAAAAAGTATGTATTATTTTCTTATAAAAAATGAGCTGGTTCTTTTTCCGTCACTTCAGCTTCTTTCTGACCCTCCTCCTGGTAAATGAATAAAATGAAGCCTTGACTGATGGGAGCCAGATGATACTTCACAGGTTGCTGATTCAATAAGCATTCTGTTCAAGGCTGGTTTTCTCACTTGGGCTTTGGACTTTATGTTCGTCTGTCTCTTCAGTGACCTTGTTTCCTCAAGTGTCCCCCTCTCTTGCTCCACCTCATCTGGCTCTTTTCCAATCCAATCTTCTTCCATTTCTCTCTCACACATACACACACACACACACACTACAACGACACACTAAACACACACACACACACGCACACGCTGATCTCCTAATCCAAGAGCCTTCTTGCTAGCATTAGAAACTTTTCAACCAGTGCAGCAATGAAGGAAAAGACGATGACTATCTACAATCATGGTGTCTGCTTGCCTAAGACTCCACATGCTCCCTCCAACCACAGCTATCAGGATAGTGCTCCAACAGAAACAATGAATTACTCCCATTCAGGTCAGCAGTTCTATTGTTTAAACAGTCCAACTCTGACATTGACCCCTTGCTAGTTCTCAAACCTTCCTGCTTCTTTCTTCTGGGATATCAGTCTCTCATTTTCTATTTTCCTGATGACTCTGCCATAGGCTGTTCTTTGCCTGCTCTTAAATGTCAACATTCTTCAGGCTTGAATCCTCAGCACTCCCCAAACCCCTCAGTTAATATCCTCTTCTTCTAGCCAAGGGTTGAAATTAGACCTCCCTTGAGATCTTTGAACACTTACATCTAATTGCTCATTGGGTACCTTCCCTAGGACATCTCATACCACCTTGAGCTCAGCAGGTCCCCAAATCAACCATTCTCCACCATAATAGCCTTTCTCACCACCACATATGCCACTTCTCCTGTATTCTCCACCTGGATAAATTTCACTCCACAGCTCCCAAGCCAAAATCGTTAAGTAAGTCAAATCGTAATCTCAATTTCTCCTTTCATCTTTACCCAACATCAAATGACCAAGTCCTATGGATTCTTCCTCACTCGCTCTCTCCATCTCCCTGCTTCCACTATGACTATGTTCATTCATCCATTCATTCCTTCAACAAATACTTGTTGAGCCCCACGGAGGGTCACACTATTCTGCACTGTATCAGCCTAAAGAGGACAGCCCCAAATCCCTTTCCTCTTGGATTTTACCTTCTAGTGGGAGAGAAGAATAAAACAGAGAAGAAAAAATATACAGGACATTAGTTACCCATAGTGCTAAGGAAAGAAGAGAGGGAAGGAGGCAGGGAGAGAAAGAAGAAAGGAAGGAAAGAACTAGTAGGATAAGGAAAGTTCACATTTTAGACAGATCAGCCAGGGAAGGTCTGATGAGGAAAAAGCTCTTCTCATTTCATTTTTTTTTTTTTAAGATTTTTATTTATTTATTTGAGAGAGTGAGAGAGAGAGAGCATGAGCAAGGGGAGTGGGAGAAGGAGAAGCAGACTCCCCGCTGAGCAGGGAGCCTGATGTGGAGCTCGATTCTGGGACTCTGGGATCATGACCTGAGCTGACGGCAGAGCCACCCAGGCGCCCCTCTTTTTTTTTTTTAAACCCTTGATCCCTCTTGCCACCTTCACTGCTGACTTCTCTTAAACTCTTCTTTAATGCTACCAAAAGGAAAGTAGTTGCTGACTTTATCATTCCCTTACTTGAAATCCTTGCTGGACTACTTGTGGCTTCTGCAAGCTGAACCGCCTCAACTGAGCACGTAAGGTCTGTTGTGCCCTGGTGGCCGCCACTGGGACTAGCGCCGTTTCTGGTTAAGGAGTGCAACAGGACTAACCCCGGCTTTTGACTTAATGACGGATGACTGTTTCTGTGTCTCCACGCCTTCACATGGGGCTTTTCTTTTCCTACCTATAATGCTTAATCCTAATAATTCTAAAAACACCCATGGGCTTCTAAATACACTTCAGAAAGTGTATATCACCCAGCTTAGGTAACTTCATAGAATAAAAATCCCACAACCCACTTTGCACTCTTCTTTGAAAACTGAGAAAATATATCTCTCACAGAGGATCTGGCACAGGATAGAAGTGAATTATAGCCCCCTTTATCACACACTACACTGAGTTAATTACCTGTCTGCTTCACTCGAGCAGACATTTTGGGTCATTACCGACATTTTGGGCCAGATAGTTCTTGCTTGCAGGGGGCTGTTCTGTGCACTGTACAATGTTTAATAGTATTTATAGCCTCTATCAACTAGATACGAGTAGCAGCCCTCAAGCTTTAATAACCAAAAACGTCTGCAAACTTTACCCAATGTCCCCCAAGGAAGAAATCAGGCCTGACAGAGAATCACTACTGTATACCACAAACAACCCAAGGGCAGAAACTAACTATGACTTCTCATTATTGTATCTCCAGGTATCTAGTACAAAAGCCAGCACATAGTAGGTGTTCAATAAATGTATGTAAGAGCAACAATCCTGACTTTTAGCACCACAGAGTAGTTTTAATTCTTTTTACAATGTATGTAAAAGTATATATATTTTTATGGCTTCCTTCATTCAACATTACATTGTGAGATTTATCTACATTACTATAGGTTGTGGTAGTTCATTTCCACTTTTTTAAATTCATGATGCTTTTTCCAATGTTCTATTATTTGGACATTTGGGTTATTTCCAATTTATAGTTGATATGGGCAATGTCATCATGAATACTCTTTTTTTTTTTTTTAAGATTTATTTATTCGACAGAGAGAGAGTAGGCAGAGAGGCAGACAGAGAGAGAGAAGGGGAAGCAGGCTCCCTGCTGAGTAGAAAGCCCAATGTGGGGCTCGATCTTAGGACCCTGAGATCATGACCAGTGCTAGAGGCAGAGGCTTAACCCACTGAGCCACCCAGGTGCCCCATGAATATTCTTTTATATTTGTTTTGGTTACAACTCAAGATGGTAGTTTTGTTGGAGGAGGAGAGAGGGGAGTAACTGGAAAGGGAGAACACGAGTGTCCTTGGGAGGCTAACAGTCCTCTTGACCTATACTAGTGATTGCCAGTGTGTGTCCACTTTGTGATAATTCACTGATCTCTCCATTTATCATCTTGAACATAGAGTTCTTGTGATTTTTCATTTAAAGTTTTTTTTTTTTAATCAATAAGAATGAGACAGTTTTGTGAATAGAGGGGGGAAAAGCCAGCAATTCTGGTAAATACTGTACCATGCCAATATTCGTGAGAAAAATAAATGAACCTACCAAAGAAAAGCATATTAAACAGAAAATGCATTTTCGTCAGTAGCACCCATTGTTAGTAAGATGCAAGGGAAAAGGTCTACTAGTTAAGATGCGACCTGCTACAACTTTCTAGAAAGCCACTTAACAACATACATATCCAAAGTTTACAAAATATGTAATATGGTTATGTGTCAACCTATCTCAGAAAAGCTGGAAAATGTAATTTGTTTAAAGCTTTGTTTATTATGCAAATAAATCAGGCAATTGTATAAAACTACATGTGTGTATGTGAGAGGGACTGTATGAGGATATTCTTCATATGACTGCTTATATTAGTGGAAAACTAAAAACAAATCATAATGGGTAATTAAATATATTAGGATATATCCATTCAGTAGGATACGTGCAGCCATATTTAATGACATTAACAAAATGTTCATAATCCAGTAAGTTAAAGCAAGTCACAAAACAGAACAATGATACATTTGTATGGGGAGAAAGACATAAATACATATAGAAACAAATGGTTGGGAATAGAAGCCAAAATATTAACCCTTGTTATCTTTGAGTGTTTTTTTATTTTTGCCTTTGGCTTTTAAGGTCTATGTGCCAAGTTTTCTACATGGAATATTTATAACAAAGGAACAAAGGAATAAAGCTTTTTCATGTAAATGATGTAAATGAGTTTATCAATAAATGAGGAAAAAATATGAGAAATATCACCTAACAGAATCAGAGACTATGGAGGCTTTTACTGTCCATTCATGTATGTATTTTTCATAATATGTTTAAAATGGCTAGTGAATTGGTTTTCACAAGCCTGTCTGATTTTTAAGCTCCACACTATGGGCACCAGGAAGCCAAACCTAGACACTTCCAAGAGCAAGTCTTCCTTCAGAAGAAGGATGTTGTTTTGCAACTGAAATATTACTCCAATGTTTAGAAAACAGATGAGCAAGTTTCATTTCTAGGAATTTTTGTCAAGCTACTGTTGCTTGAGGTATAATTTTCTTCTCTACAATAGAACAAGAATCTCTTAAGAAAGTGAGTAGGATTTCAATTTCCAAGTCTGTGAGAGCTTTTCCAATTTAATTCTGCCTCCTTGCCTCTGAATAGAATACAAACAATGGAATATATATACAGAGTACAGGGGTGGGGGGGGAGCAAATCATTTGTATGAAAGAACCACAGCCATCCAAAGTCATACTGAGAATTAAATAATTTTCCACTTTCACTTTGAGTCACAGGAGTCTTGTTAATAAGCCCTTCCTGCTTGTACTGGAGAAGTCGTGATTTCCTCTAGGTCAGTAAACTGCCCACATTGATTGTGTTCACTTACAGTAAGGATAACCAGAGCAAACCCATTCATTCTTACTTGTAAAGTCACTTTTCAAGGCTGATTTACAGTCACTGCTCTCCTTTCTAAGAAAATGGATAAACTTAGCCAAGGATGGGTCTGTGAACCCTTGCCTGGACAGATCTCCAAAGACACTCTGCAGTAATCTGGAGGGGACTACCAATACCAGTTTGCCTGGACAGTCCCAATTTATACCAGTGTCCCTGAATAGTTATTAATAGCCACCCCTTTGACTCATCAACATCCTAGGGTTGAGCAATGCATGATATAGCCAGCCTATTATCCATACATAGGCTGTATAATGCTAGGCTTAGAACTTGGAATAACTGCCTGGAGCCATCTACACTCTAACCTCCTCTTGTGCACAGATAGTGTGGAATAAAAAATGCACCAAAGATTCACAGACTCAGATCCCTTAACACATCCCCCTCAACCAGGTGGTCTAAAGCAACCTGAATAGAAATCCATTTCAAGGTAGACCTAGCCTTCCATGAAAGTTAAAAAAAAAATTTTTTAATTAAAAAAAAAAAAAAGTTAAAAAATTATGGGAGACACTTTCCTAGATAGCTCCCAAATCACACAACTTAAGGATAAGGTACGTATTTGCAAAAATTAGCCAGCCTGTTGATGATACATGTTGGGAGTTCTGTCTCTGTAATTTTTAATCCAAGCAATTCCATGAGGACGAGTAGATCTGAATTTCCTCTAAGCCTATCTATTTCTATCTCTGCTGATGGCAAAACTACTCTTCACCTTGAAACCTTAGGATCAAAGCTGATGCTCTCTTTTCACTCTCTGAAACTGGTTACTAAGACCCACCGATACTATTATTTAAAGCTCCGGAATTCATTACCCACAAACGTTCATCAGAACACGATTTCTAACCTGCTTCCTTTCCTATCCCTCTCCAATTCACCTCCCCCACTGCTGCTACAATCATCCTGAACAAAGCAACCTCTTCAGTCCTTCCCTGCTCAAAACCTGTAGGTATTATCCAGACTCCTTGGCCTAGCAGTCAAGACCTTTCTCAGTTCTCAGTTCCAACCACCCTTCTTACTAAGCACACGTGACTCAATGGCTCTCATCCAAGGATAGTATTTCTCTTTTAGGAGGTGTTCGAAAATGTTTGAAGACATTTTTACTTCTCTCAGTGACTTGTGGGCACAAAGGACATTTCACAGGCAGGGACTGAGGACCCTAAGTGTTCAACAACATAGATTTTGTCAAAATACCATTAGCGCCTAGATGAGACTTCTTGCTCCCAAGCAAAGTATTTTTAGATATGTGTGGTTCCTTCTTTCTAGAATCTGTTAGTTTTGCCTCCTTCCAAAATAATATTGTCTTTGGATGATTCCATTCAAACTCTCTTCTTATCTAAAGACTTTGGGTGATTTCATTACCATGTATACAGTAGTAATGGGAGATGATTAACTTACTCCCATAACACACTACTTGCCTGCTGAACTGAATTAAGGTTAAACTTCTTACCTATTCGTCATTTCACTCCATGTCCATTTTTTTCCCTTATACCCTCTATGCCCTAACATTTAAGCTCCTTAAAGAAAGGGATGTTTCATGGCATGTCACTTTTTTTTTTTTTTAAACTCCAATTACGACTGTTTACCTACAAGTTGAGAATAATTCTAGAAGTGATTTTTTAGATTAAAAGATTAAAAATCATCCCTGCATGCCTATGAACAGAATGCTATTCCTTAATCTTTTTTGTAGTGGTTAAACTTCGAATTCCGAACACTCTAAGGTAAACTAAATATTTTAGTTACATCTTTTATTAGTAATGGTGCTTTACAGAACCCTGAATGTATGAAGTTCTAGATTAGACTAAACAAGGGATTACAAACTCAGATTTAAAAAAAAATAAATAAGGCAAAAGAGGCCACAGACACTGTAGTGAAGTAGCGAGAATGTTCCCAATATAAAGATATTTAAATTCCTTGGGGATTTTGGCTTTACAAAATTCGCTAACAAGCTTGTGTTTGAGATACTTTTTATGTGAAAAACACTTAAATAATATTTTTTTAAAGTATGTGTGCAATATACTTTTGTTTTTTAAAGATTTTATTTGACAGACAGAGATCACAAGTAGGCAGAGAGGCAGACGGAGAGAAGGGGCAAGCAAGTCTCCCTGCTGAGCAGAGAGCCCGATGTGGGGCTCAATTCTAAGACCCTGAGATCATGACCCAAGCCAAAGGCAGAGGCTTAACCTACTGAGCCACCCAGGTGCCCCTAAAAGTGTGGGTGCAATATAGTTCTAGACAAAAGATAAAAATGTTCTTATCTGGGGCACCTGGGTGGTTCAGTGGGTTGAGCCTCTACCTTCGGCTCGGGTCATGGTCTCGGGGTCCTGGGATCCAGCCCCACATTGGCTCTCTGCTCGGCAGGGAGCCTGCTTCTTCCCTTTCACTCTGCCTGCTTCTCTGCCTACTTGTGATCTCTCTCTGTCAAATAAATAAATAAAATATTCTTAAAAAAATGTTCTTATCCTACCTCACTGAAGTTTAAGCTTAGACTATTTCTGTAGTATATTTAAAAAAAAACTTTTTTTCACTCAAAATTTGAAACTTAGTTCCCCTAAGTTGTATAAACAGTAAATAATAGATAAAATAATAGATAAAAATAAATAATAGATAAAAATAATAAATAATAGATAAAAATAATAGATAAATAATAGATAATAATAGATAAAATAATAAATAATTATTATTATTTATAATAATAGATAAAAATAATAGATAAATAATAATAATAGATAAAAATAATAGATAAAATAATAAATAAATAGATAAATAATAGTAGATAATAGTAAATAATAGATAAAAATCAACTACTCACTTGCACATCTGTTCATATCTGGGGCTCGGTGTCCATAGTACCCGGATGGACAGGAATGCAGGCACTCTCCATACTGGCGCATGCCTTCTCTTCGAAGAAAGAAGAACAACTTCTGTTGACATCGGCTGCACCCATTGTCCTTGGAACAAGACAAACAACCCTTGCAAATGGGATTTGATACATAACTAGCTGTAAGAGAAAAACACAAAACACATGTTCAAATAGGAGTATGATCAAGATGTCAGGTCAATATAACATGGTGAGAAAACAAATGCCTTTTGTCCTACTCAAATTGCATTGAAATGCTAAATATTCCCCCACTCCACCCCCCAAAAAAGTTCATACACAACCAAACTTAGAAACAAAGAGGAAAGTCAGAGTTCGAGCTGAAACTAAATGGCTCACGAAGATGTCAGACCAGACAGAGGCAGACGGCATGGGAGGGTCTTAAATCCAGACCAAGAAATATGCATATGAAGACCAGACCCTTGGGTCTCGTTGTTGAGCAGGTAGAGAGAAAACATAATCCATGAGACACAAGAAACCCAAATTTGCAATACATCCAAGTATGAGATCCAAGTTCAAAGTATCAACGTAGAATCAAATCATTAAATCAAGACTCTAACATAAAAACATCAATCCATGAAAACCCACAAAGAAAATAATATGAAACTACCCTAAAGAAATGTTCTACAATCCTGAGACCTAGAACTTACATGGAAAGCCACCTTCACATCAAAATGAAACAATCACAGGGACAAGCAAACCTCCATGAGGAAGAATCACCAGCCTTAGAGAGAGAGATCTCACACCTAAAGAGTCAGAAATAATAGAACACGTTCCTTAATAAATTGAAGAACTTTTCCCTTCCCCCACCAAAAAAAAAGAAAGAAATAATAGAACAATCTGAAAGAGACTTAAAAGTGATTATCTTCAGAATACTTAAAAGAGATAAAGTAAGGACTAGAAATCACAAGGGAAGAGGGGCAGTATCACCTAATGACTGTGCAATTAGAAAGAAATGAAAATTCCAAAACTGAAAAAAAAAAACCCAATCTATGAAAAATTGAATAGAAGAAAGGTATTTAACTAGAAAACAGGTTTAAATAACTGTAACACCAAACACAAAAAAGATGAAAATGTGGAAAGGTAAGAAACATGTAAAAAGAAAAAGTTTTAATATATGATTATTAAGTTTTACAGAGTAAAAACAAAACAAAACAAAACAAAACAAAAAACTAGCATGAGTAAGACATAATATCCGAAGAAATATTAGAAAAGATATAATAGAGATATAATCAGAAAGAGATGAATTCTTTAGATGAAAACTGCAGAGATCTGTGTAGATCAGTAAAAACAAGTCTGCATCTGAACACAGCATATTTGTACTAAAGAATGAAGACAAACCAGAGAGAAACAGATCATCTAGAAAGGAATTTTTATCTCTAGCAGACATCTCATCAGAAATAATGTCTGTCAGATGGGGAATATTACCTGCAAACTATAATTCTACAAGTAACTAAACGATAGTTAAAGAAAGAGGGCAAAATAAAGATATTTCCAGTCAAAATAAGGGCAAGGAAATTATTCATCACTCACCAAAAGAATGAACTGTATATATCAGGGAAAATAAAATGGAACTCAAAGAAGTAGAATGTAATAAGCAACAGTGATCAAATATGAGAAATATGTTGGTATGCCTATGAAAAGCTATCAGTTTTTAAGAATCAATTTCCAAAATTTAAAAATAATACATATTTTATATTTAACAGCAGTAACATGGAAGACTCAAGGAGGGAAAACAAAGGAAAAGCATTCAAAGTTTCTACATTTTGAGTGAGGAAGACCAATATAGATGAAACTTCCTTAAGTTACATGTACTTGTTAAAATTCTCGGTAGCAACCACAGAAACAGTAATGTATCACTTCTAAACCCGTGACAACCACAGATGTAGTAAATGTATAAAATAGGAGGAGGTTAACATCCAAATGTCTGTAACCAAGAGAATAGATAAATTATGGCGTATTTTAATGATAAAAGAATTAAACTACTGGCACATACCTGAAAAGGAGTGAAACTTACAGACATTATATTGAACAAAGGAAACCAGACAGACACAGACACACACACACGCACACACACACTTGGTTTAATTCTATTTAACCGATGTCAAGGACATGTGAAGCTTATCTATGGTGACCGAAATTAGAACATTAAATGCCTCTGAGGGTTTGAGACTGACTGGAAAGGGTACGCAGGAATTTTTGGCAGGTGTATTTGTTGCCTTAACAAATTACCACAACATGGGGGCTTACACACCAGGATTTCATTCTCTCAGTTTTGTGGACTGAAGTCTGAAATCAAGGTGTCTGCAGAGCCATGTGTCCTCTGACAGCCCTAGGGAAGAAACCTTCTGTCTGGCCCCAAGTGTTCCTTACCTTGTGGGAGTCTATCTCCTATCTCACTCTGTTTTCTCTATGCATTTCTGTGTACCCTTTCTGCCTCTCATAAAGACACGGTCTTTGCATTTAGGGCTCACCTTAATCCTCCTATCCATCCTTACCTTAATTTCATTTGCAAAGCCCCTATTTTCAAACAAGGTCATACTCTGAGGCTCCAAGTGGACATGAGCGGAAACAGGTGCAGGGTGTGCAGACCCTAGTTAACCCACTCTAGAAGGTGACAGAAATGCTCTAACCTTGACTAGATATTGGATATACAACATATATATTCACAAAACTTATCAAGCCATGCATTTTTAAAATAAGTAATCTGCATAATTTACAAGCAAATTGTATTTGAATTAAAAAAAAAAAAACAGGTAGGAAGGCCATATCTAACTTCAGGATAATGTAATTGCTACTTGTAATTACATATCTTTCAAAGATTCCACAAATTATATTGGATGCTCACCCATATGATATGCTTTACTTTTATGGCTTGTGTTTCATTTGAAATAACAGAAATATCCACTGGAAGTACAAGGTGGGATAATACTAAGTAAATGTTGAAACAGGATCTGAAAATAGATATATGAGCCTTATGGAGTTTACTACATCTAATGATAAAAAGAGTAATTTCAAGAAAATACTGTTTCCAGCCCTGGCATAAAATTAATGATATAATCTGACATCCCAATTTAATTTCTAAAGTATGAAAACTCATTTAACTTTTAGTTATATTTATGACCTTGCTTGGTCTACTTATAACAAGATATATTAAGTCACATGGACTTCATTTTATTAAGCTAACCCACAGAAGAAAGAAATTAGAGAATAGAAAACTCAGCAATTTATTGAAACACTTAGCTTTGAGGCCACATCCTATTCGCCCTACATATAATTTTTCTGCATATAAAATCAGTATCAAGCCCTAAGTATTCAGACTAGTAGCTACACAACAAAGAACACTGTATACCACAACTTTCCTTACAATGATTCAACCATCAATATATTTACAGCTACTGTAGCACATCTATATAGGTTTTAGTCCCACAAGATGCTCTCCCTGCTTCTCCTGGGCTCCCACCCACAACTCCGATTGGATCTTACACCTTTTCTCGTAGGGAGATCCCAAAACAGGAGTTTGGATCTTACACCTTTTCTCGTAGGGAGATCCCAAAACAGGAGTTTGGCTCCTTTCAAAAGGTAAAACAAAGAACCGCCAAGGCACTCAGACCCAGGAATTAGAGCCAAGACTGCTCTTTGATTTGGTCTTTAAGATCCACCTCTTGGGGGCACCTGGGTGGTTCAGTGGGTTAAAGCCTCTGCTTTCGGCTCAGGACATGATCCCAGGGTCCTGAGTTCAAGCCCTGCATCGGGCTCTGTGCTCAGCAAGGAGCCTGCTTCCTCCTCCTCCTCTGCCTCTCTGCCTACTTGTGATCTCTGTCTGTCAAATAAATAAATAAAAATATTTTTAAAAAATATATTAAAAAAAAAAAGATCCACTTCTTCCTGGCTATCCCAGGACTCTGTTCTATCAACTGTTCAATGGTTTTTACCTGCCTGCTGAATCCATTTCATGGACATTCTCCTGCTTGCAAACCTATTGATGCTTCCCCAAACAGTTCCTTATTTACTACCATATTTTCTAAAATCTGAATCTGTGAAGGAAAGAAAGAATCAATACAGATGAAAAATTACTTCCTCACTAAGGCGGTTATGATGCCCCCAGACCTTACCCACTCCTCTCTTTTTCACTCCACACTCTGGTGTTGGGTTGATTTTACGGAGATTATGCTCATTGTAGGAATTTGGTTACACTTTATTCTGACACGATAACAATGATTTATAAAGCATTTTCATTATTGATGAAAATAAGCCTATACTATTTGTAATTGTCCCAGCTGCCTTCTAAAGAGATTCTATGCTGCCATTATTTTTGGTGTCCTGAGCAGGATGTAAGGAATAGGTAAGTTTCAAAAACTGGGATCCAGCTCAACTTCTCTGTTGTAAAAAAGGGGTAAAAATTGGAAAGAGGGTGGGTAGGATGCAAAGACCTGGGTGAGAGGAAAAGAGCTGGAGTCCTTGGAAGCTGTAGGATGGACAAAATGGCTTTGACATGGAGGAACAGGGACTAGGGAAAACTCTTTTTAATATATTCAGGGTTATCTAAGAGCACAACCCTCCTTAAGCACAAAGACCCTCTGGTGTAATACTTGGGAAGCAACTGATGTCTCTCATGAAAGAGCAAGTCTTAAAGAGGAGCAACCAGGGGCAAAGGTGAGGGCAGAGGTTGTTGGCTGGGGCTGCACCCATGGGAGCCCCACAGGGCAGCACTCCCTGCAGCAGGTCCATGAAGGGTCGGCTGGCTGCCTTCTGCCCTTCAATTTAACTATAGATTTGAAGAATTCTATCGAGGTTATCCAAATCCCAAATTAGCTTCATCAGTAAAGACAGAATCTGGAAGAATTACATACATAGCAGAATGGTTTAAAAAGGCAGTCTGTCATCATAAGCAAAAGCTGACGCTATGTTTTAGTTCCAAAGTTAAACCAAGAGTTCTTTAACACCATAAATCACACCGTGTGGTCACAGGTATGAAGAAAAGAGAATTACAGAACTAAGAGGATCAACATAAGTTAAAGACTTTTTGTTTTGTTTTTATGTATCAGAAGCTAACTTTCATCTTGACCAGGAAGATTTCAGAGTCAACAAATTATGCTCCACATTTGTTTTAAGGTTTTCTTAAAATCATTAAAAGCTAGGTCTTATTTACATGAACCTTGACTGGCTTAATGGAAATGAATCGGAATACTTATCTTAGTCCACATCAGATATCTTTATAACCCTAGAAATGAAGAATTCTCTTAAAGCAAAAATGATGGGAGCCACATCCAAACTAAATGCTCTTCCCATCCCCCAAACTTCTCTAGCCATTAATAATTCTTGTCAACACTGAAAGACAAGAGCACATGTAATTTTTTGCAATGTGAAGCTTCATGTCCTAAATCTCAAGTAGACTTTTAATTAACCACTGTCCAGTGTCAACTATTCTAGTGCTAAGTTGTAAATCAATAACTTGATTTAACACGAACTTCTTCATCCATTATATGATGACTATTCCAAGCTCAGTATCTACAGCCAGGCAAAAATGGACTTTTAAACATGACCATAGTAATTTATTTGGTTAGGATCTTAATAAGTTAAATGGCTCTGCCTATTGCTATGAGTTTTAATTCAAGTGTGCAGGTGAATAAACAGATCTTAATTCCCAGCTTTGATGACCATGTTTATTTGCTCTCTCTGTAAGCTTCAACTTTTCCAACTCTAAAGCCTGCTGAGATCCAGAGGCTCATCATTCCAACCAAAACACTTTTTCTAAATCTAGACCCACCCAAAATTCTAAAGATTAAATATAGCACATAAAACATTAAAAATCTTCAAGAAGGTGTTGGCAGTAGTATCAACACAAATCTACACATACCTCCTTGACACAGAAAGGAACAAGTGGATATAGAGAACAAGAAAAATTATCAGGCAGAACCCAAGTAAGAATACCTATATTACTAACAAGTATATAAAGAGATTACAAACAGCATAAATATTATTTCTTAATTCTAGTTATTTGTGTTCCTCTTAAATAGCAAGGTCTTTTATGAATCCTGGTATTGTAAGTTTGATCTTTTGTTAAATTAAATCCAGTTAATCACATTTTATCCCATAGTGCCTTTTATGTAGGTGTTGAATGCCCATCTGTTTCTAATATTGTCCTAACACTTTTAAAAAGTGTTCCCCTGTTTCAGGATTTAGCCCTTGCCAAGCAAGAAGAAATCTAAATTCCTTCTTGATGAAGGCATCCATTCCTGACAAAAGGTACAAATTTTGAATTCTAAAATAATGGGACTGAACAATGGACTGTTGGCTCCCTAGTCTCACTCCATATTTGATGGTTAAGAGTTCAAAAGATTTCTAAAGATAAAAAATTACTCTCAACTTCATTGATCAAACTTATGGCACCAATAATGAGAAACCTGCCCTGTTGTATTGTATACAGATCTAGCTGGGCATAGATTCTCCCACTGAAGGCTTGGCAGCATTAGGAGAAAAATCCTTTAATCATGGGTACTATACCAAGCTCAAATCCAACTAAGCACTCAAGGTCATGAATTTAGGAGTTACAGAAGATTTCACCAAGATGAAAAAGGACTATCTCAGGGTACTTCGTTTTATGGTAAGTTGTGAATATTCATAGAAAATAACATCATGGAACATGTAATCTGATCTTTGATGTAAAGACAAGTAATTTTAATACTCTAGATGATTATAGTTCTCATGCCTTGGAAAGAAAACATGTTAGAATTAACAATGTGAATAAAGCTTGGACAGAGATAAATTTCTAAAATGTCCACTTAACATGAATTTATTCTAGAAAATAATTTGAGAATAAAAGGCAAACTTCTACCCAAAATCCCAAAATTCTATAATTTCTAGAATTAAACCATATTTCTCAGAATATCTGTGTCTCTTATGAGTTCTTCAATAGATAACAAAATTTTTAAGTAAAAGGCTTAAAAAATGAACTTCCTGAACTACTAGCTTTGGGAAATCCATATTAATTGGCTACCTAAAAGTTTGATAATTATTTGATAATTAATAATTCCATTTTACCCACCTAAAATAGGATAATTAAGATGAAACACTCACTAGGATTTTATCTCTACCAGTAATTCTTGGGAAAATAATATTTCTAAAAATTTATAAGGCCACACCCAAATATGGAAATCGCCTTTAGAGACAAGTATTTTAATGATGTTAATGAGATAATCTTGTTTCTCTTACAAAAGTACGTATCTCCACATGAAAAAGTGCTCCATGTCACTCGGCATCAGGGAAATACAAATCAAAACCACAATGAGATATCACCTCACACCAGTCAGAATGGCTAAAATCAACAAGTCAGGAAATGACAGATGCTGGCGAGGATGCGGAGAAAGGGGAACCCTCCTACACTGTTGGTGGGAATGCAAGCTGGTGCAACCACTCTGGAAAACAGCATGAAGGTTCCTCAAAATGTTGAAAATAGAACTGCCCTATGACCCAGCAATTGCACTACTGGGTATTTACCCTAAAGATACAAACGTAGTGATCCAAAGGGACACGTGCACCCAAATGTTTATAGCAGCAATGTCCACAATAGCCAAACTATGGAAAGAACCTAGATGTCCATCAACAGATGAATGGATCACGAAGATGTGGTATATATACACAATGGAATACTATGCAGCCATCAAAAGAAATGAAATCTTGCCATTTGCGACAACATGGATGGAACTAGAGCGTATCATGCTTAGCGAAATAAGTCAAGCAGAGAAAGACAACTATCATATGATCTCCCTGATATGAGGAAGTGGTGATGCAACATGGGGGCTTAAGTGGGTAGGAGAAGAATCAATGAAACAAGATGGGATTGGGAGGGAGACAAACCATAAGTGACTCTTAATCTCACTAAACAAACTGAGGGTTGCTGGGGGGAGGGGGGTTGGGAGAAGGAGGGTGGGGTTATAGACATTGGGGAGGGTATGTGCTTTGGTGAGTGCTGTGAAGTGTGTAAACCTGGCGATTCACAGACCTGTGCCCCTGGGGATAAAAATATATGTCTATAAAAAATTAATTAATTAATTAATTAATTAAATTAAAAATTAAAAAAAAATAAAATATCAAAAAAAAGTACGTATCTCACTGTACCAAAACTCAAGGCCACCAGGAGACTTTAAAATATAGAGGGAGAGAGCTAAATGGAGTCACAGATTTATATTAACACATAAAGTGCTAATAACTTGGAAAACATGAAGAAAATGACCACAGTTATAATCTCATTACTCGCCAGTGCCACTGGAGCCACAATCCTCATAAATTGGAACCTCAGAAGTACATTGACTCCCACAGCTAACTGTGGCCATAGTGTGGTTCACTGGGCAGGAATCTCCTCCCCCCACCCCAATGGAGCAGGGAAGGAGAAAGCCCCAATGAGGTATGTGTCATGCAGGCTTTAAATGGGACAACTAAGATGTCACAGGGAAGCCCAGAACAGTCAGTAAATGTGGGTCAAGGAAAGATGATGAACCAAGACACCATTGCAAAACACATGGAGCCTTACCTGGGTGTGTTTGAGAGCACAACAAACCGATCTGGAACTTCATAAGCCACAGACATCACTAGCAGTTAAAACAGCCTGCCCAAAAGTGGAGGAGTGAGCTACTCAGGTAGAACAGAAAAATTCCAAAAGAATTAAATAGAATTTAAAAATTCTCCAAAAACATGTTTCCAAAATGGTCATGAATACCCTAAGTAAAAAGACAAGTTATACATATGGGGTGGGGGGAGCAGCTATATGTATATATAGACCTGGATTAAAAAAAAAAAAAATCATAAGCCCTTGATTTAGCATATGCAATTCCCCAAATGAAATTTTTCCCATAATTGAAGCCAAGCCTATAAGAATTATCCCTTTCTGGGGAATCTGGGTGGCTCAGATGGTTGGGTGTCACCTTCAGCTCAGGTCATGATCTCCGGGTCCTGGGATTAAGCCCAACATGGAGCTCCCAGCTGGCTCACAGGGAGCCTGCTTCTCCCTTTCCCTCTTCCTCTCCCCCTGCTTGTGTGCTCTCTCTCTCTCTCAAATAAATAAAATCTTAAAAAAAGAACTATTCCTTTTCACCCCCTAAAACTCTGACGCAAAAATCATAATGCATATCCCTATACTAGATGGTAATTCTGACAGATAATGGGGGGGGGTATTGTACAATTAAGGCGCAGAAGATACTCATCACAAAACTCAGTTACCACAGTGGACAGATACTGCCACCAGAATCCCGTGCTCTTCAGCTTCTCCTACTGCTAACACCAAGAACTTAAATGAGTTGATAAAATCAGAGAAAAAAAATGGAAGATGGCTTGAGATTGCTCATTTTTTGAAAGATACATGATGTTTTTGAAACAAGCGAAGAGTCATATGTTGTATAAAGTAAGCCACCTGCTTGAATCTGTGAGAGGACAAAAAAAAAAAAAAATACTCTATAAAATGATTCTCAGGCTAAAAGAAAAGCAAGCTTGAAGTTAGAATGTGTGCAATCCTATAAGCTAAAAACTGCTGTGTAGCACAGATTACTCATGCCAAGTGTTGGCTTAGGGTTTCATGACATACTTAAGCAACTCCATGGAAATGTTGACAGACTGTTGGTGCTAATGGTAACCCAACAAGAGATCTAACTATATACATTTATGAAGATTGTGAAACCACCACTCTTACAGGGTTCCATGTTTACATAAGAAGATAATCCAATTATTTAAATAGAGAAAAACAAACTGCTCACAAACAGAGCCAGAATTTTATTCCATAAAGTACTTAAGTATATCTTATACTAACACTATTTCAAAATAGTTTTGCATGCTTCGTAAGTTCTGTAAGTGCCATGGTATCTGACCTAATTGCTTGTAGATAAATCTCCCCCACTCTGACTATACATAAATTAAATTGTTTTTAAAAAGGGGAGGAGAGGTAGGATGAAGTCTATTCAATATATGTTCCCATTCTCATCGTATATGACTAATCCCTCATAGACTATCTGCATCCTAGAATAGAAACTAGTTTGGTAACTTCTGCTTATGCCACTTTTAATTTAAAACAATAATTGGAAAGCAAACTGGATGGTTCATTTGGTGTCATAAACACAGCCCTCAAGAAGAATCTGTGTCATAACTAACCAGATTAAAGACTCCATGTGTTTTAGATGTGGAAACTTCCATGGGTCATACCACTGTGTTTTAAATTTGATAATGAACACTATTAGCTACACTGTCCTGGAGAAAGGTTTCTTCAAACAAAGATAATAAAATTTTTTTAAGTTGCATTAATGAAAAACACACTAGCAAGCCCTTAGGGTTGACAAACATTATGCAATAATTATTCAAGACTTCACTGTGATGCAAGAAAAAAAAAACAGTGAAAGCTTTATTATATTCAATGTAGGTCACTCTCGGTAAAAATCACATTCATGAACAAAAATCTGAATGATTCACTACTTAATCTCCAGACCTACACAAGATATGGTCCTGAATTGTTAAATTGTCTGCATTTAAGATTTTAAAACAGTCTATTTTAAAATACTTTGTCAACATGCCTCACAGCAATCCTTACCTTGGACCCAGTTTGAAATCTATCTGGTTCACCAGTCTTTCATTCTAAGAAAGTTCTGTCTATTCAGAACAAGAAGCAAGCAACGAAAAAGAGGAAAGTCAAAATGGGGGGAAAAAGAGAAAACGGTATATGATAAATTGTAGGCTAAATGCTTTCATTCTTTTTGAAAGTCATGCTTATTACTCATAATTTATGTTTATCAAAGCAAATAAATAGATCAGAGAGTTTAAGAAACCTTTTCAAGGTCATAAAGTTTGTTAGTGACAAATCTGAATCCAGCTCTCTCAAAAGCCATGCTTTTTCCCCCATTAAGAGATACATGTACAGCACCTAGGAGAAAAAAAATGCATGATAGCATGATTGAAACAGAGTTCTTTCAAATTAGGCTATACCCTTGCAATTGCTCAATGTGCCTTTGCTCTGTTTTTAGCTCCAGCAAAATAACCAAAGTTTCTTTTGATGATTAGTCACTAAGAGCACTATACTAAGTCTTTCCTAACATATCTAAGAACATATTAAATCTCATAAACCAACAAAATTAAGATGTCATCTACAGAAACATTTCAGAGGAACACTGTTGATACAATGAAAAGGATAACAGGGAAACTGATTTACAGGTTTCTTCTGGCAGAGGTTAGAGGATCTTCAAAATTACAAATGGAAAGTATTTGTTTGGGCATACAGAAAAAGGCCAGCACTTTTTCAATAGGTATCTCTACTTGACAAGTTCAAAGGAAAAAAAACAAAAAACAAAAACCTACCCAAACCATACAATTTCCTGCAAATGGGCCACTCCCCTCAATGACTTTGAAGACAGATGCCCTCCTGGCCAGGGGGCCTTTGAAGTAACAGAGAAGGCATACCTGTGTAATTATAAAGGCTGGGGATGCCACTCAAATTATCAAAACTAGACTTTAAAGATGTGCTAAAGTGGAGAGATATGGACTAACATTCTGACACAGAAAAGAAACTTCTGTTCTAGATGGATCTGGAGAACATGTGCCACTGCTCTCTGACCACAGTTCTCCAAAACTCCAGGCCTTGAAAGCCAAAAGCAAATTGCCTATTAATGTACAACTGTAAAGAATGTTTGGTCACTCTCAAGATGGCAAAACTATATGCGTATGTGTTTACAGACATAGATATACATATAGCTCCAGACATGTCTGAGGCTATACGTATATCTATATATCTATATACACACACACAGATATGCATATACATTTTCTGAACCATTTGAGTACAAGTAGCAGATATTATGCTCTTTTATCTCTACATTTTCTCAGCATTCAGTATGTATTTCTAGAAGCAAAGACATTGTCTTGTATCCGCCATATCAATACAATACTATTTTCTAATCCATAGTCTATGCTCAATTATTCTATAATGTCCTTTGTATCTATTTTTCCCCTAGAATAGAATCCCATCCAAGTTTATGCAATACATTAAGTTTTCATCTCTTTAGCCTCCTTTAATCTGGAACAGTTCCTCTTTCATGAGCTTGCATTTTGGAAAATAATAGGTTATTATAGAATATTTATTTGGGTTTGTCTGATACTCCCTCATGATTGGCCACACAGTCTTGGGATAATGTATGAAGTGGTGTTATGTCCTTTCTTGTGCATGCCAAGTGGTACCTGATGAATTTGGTTGTATTACTCACAACATTAACCTTGATGCCTTAAGATGATGTCTCCCAGGTTTCTACACTGCAAAGTTGCTATTTTCCCTTCTATATTAATTTTTGGAAAAAATACAATAACTTGGATAAATATCCTGTTTTTTTTTTTATCACAAATCGACATACTAGTTATGGTATCAATTTTTTTTAAAGACGATTTTACTTATTTGACAGAGATCACAAGTAGAGAGGCAGGTGGGGGGTGGGGGGAAAGAAGCAGCCTCCCTACCAAGCAGAGAGCCTGATGCAGGGCTCAATCCCAGGACCCCAAGATCATGACCTGAGCCAAAGGCAGAGGTCCAACCCACTGAGCCATCCAGGTGCCCCCCAGTGTTTTATTCTTGCCTAAATCAACTCTCATTCTGAGGGCTCTCAAAGGTGATTCTCTAACTCCATCATTCCTTCTCCACCAATTAGGGTATATTCACTTGTCAGGAGGAGCTTGCCCTTCTCCTACAATTGTTTCCCTGCTTGTTTGTATCAGTAGGGAATCATGGATTTTACTCAGTGGACTATCATATTTAATGTTCATCTTATTCTAGAGTTGTTCAATATGAGCTCTTCAAGAAGGTGCTGTTTTGTTTTGTTTTGTTTTGTTTTGTTTTTTATTCATTTGACAGAGAGAGAGAGAGATCACAAGTAGGTGGAGAGGCAGGCAGAGAGGAAGAGGAGGAAGCAGGCTCCCTGCTGAGCAGACAGCCCAATGCGGGGCTTGATCCCAGGACCCTGGGATTATGACCTGAGCCGAAAGCAGAGGCTTTAACCCACTGAGCCACCCAGGTGCTCCGGTGCTGTGGTTTTTAAATTGAATTTTATTTGCATGACACCAAGTATTTGTCGGTAGAGGGGAAGATTAATTTATTCTGGAAGAGCTAAAAAACAGGTGATAATAGGAGCTGGGTGTTAAAGAGAAAGCAGAAGTTTGCACACCGGAGGAGGAGATCCCAAAAAGATGAAGTCAAGTATGTGCCAGATGTATGCACAGGGTTGGGGAATGCAAGGAAAAAAATGTTTAATAGTTTTGATTAATCTTGGCTTATTTTATTCATAATTTATCTTTCAGCCAACAGCAAAAATAACAAAAGGAGCCACTCAGGACTTAACTTGGACTCAAGGAAAATTGTGTGGAGAACACAGGAAGTATGATGTTACCATGGAGTTTATAACAGCAGAATACAGAAACTGTGACTCTAGAAATATAATTGAAGACTTTAAGAAGGTTGTTTTTGTTTTTTGTTTGTTTTTGTTTTTTAAGTTTGAAAGGAAACAGGTTTAGATTTGCAGCCAATTTTTCTAAATTAAAATAGGTGTTAAGAAGGTATTTTTCAAAAAGAGAAATCTAATGGGGCATCTGGGTGGTTTAGTTGGTTAAGCATCTGGCTCAATTTCAGCTCAGGTCTTGATCTTATGGTCATGAGTTTGAGCCCCACATTGGGTTCCACAGTGCGCATGGAGCCTACTTTAAAAAAAAAAAAAAAATCTACTTATATAACTCCAAAGTGGGGGGGGAAATTACTAACATTCTATAAATTCAATATGGTTTTATAGCAAGCTCTCTGGTAATTTCAAACATTTTAAGCAACATGTACAAAAGGATACATGGATATATTAAGGAAAAAAAAATAAAAAACAAATGTAAAGGCAGCAAAAGTTGGGGCTGTGAAAATTTTTTAAAGCAAAATTAATAAAAAGGAAAAGTTAGCCTAACTATTAAGATATGGGTAATATTACATGATTACATGAAAGAGACAAGTTTTTATTTTCTGCTTTCATTTTTGTAATAGTTAAAGCCCTTCAAATTGAAGGAAAATCAGGTATGGCTTAAATATTGAAATATAAGGCAGGCAGGAAGAGGTTAATGAATTATCATATCCTTAAGTGTTGAGAAAGTGGGGATGCCTGCATGGCTCAGTGGGTTAAGCCTCTGCCTTTGTAAGCCATGATCTCAGGGTCCTGGGATCAAGCCTGACATCGGGCTCTCTGCTCAGCAGGGAGCCTGCTTCCCTCTCTCTCTCTGCCAGCCTCTCTGCCCTACTTGTGATCTCTCTCTGTGTCAAATAAATACATAAAATCTTAAAAATAAAGTATTGAGAAATTGGTTCCTGAATATTGTTGTTTTACTTGTTTTTTAAACAGAGAGAGAGAAAGCATGCAGGCAGGGAGAGGGACAGAGTAAGAGGGAGAGAGAGAATCATAAGCAGGCTTCATGCCCAGGGCAGAGACCAACACAGGGCTCAATCTCATGACCCAGAGCATGACCTGAGCCAAAATTCAACCAACTGAGCTACCCAGGTACCCCCGAAATAGGAATTTAAAGAAGAGAGATGGGTAAATGTTAGATTTTCAGTAAATTGGAAGACTGAACTTCAAAATCTCCAAATTCTAGAATAGGCTTTAGGACAAAAAGGTTGTAAACACTTATAATTTAAAACAATTATTATAAACATCAATTCTGGTATTTATAAGTCACTGAAAGTAAGTCCTATCAAAACTAACCTCATTATTAAAAATATATATATATTTCCCCTTTCTTTCCTAATTATATCATTACCTCTATGCACACAAAGATCTATGGATAGAGGAAAAAGTATGGAAATGCACACATACATATTTTTGATAAATTATTTGAAAGTTGCAAGCATAACAATACTTCACATGAAATTTAGCATACACCTTCTGAGAATAAGAACATTCTCTTATGTAATCACAATAATACAATAGGTCCATTGTAGGACCTCAGAAATTTAACATGGGTAAAGTAATATTACTAGTATGCTGTCTATATTTGTATTTCCTCAGCTATTCAAAAACTGTTCTGTTTTCCTCCCTCTATCCAGAAAGTAATCGAAGAGGTGGCTCAGTCAGTTGAGCACCTGCCATTGGCTCAGATCATGTTCTCAGGGTCCTGGAATCGAGCCCCCATAGCAGAGAGTCTGCTTCTCCTTCTCCCTCTGTGATCTCTCTCACTTTTGTGCTCTCTCAAATAAAGTCTTGAAAGGAAAAGAAATTAAAAAAAAAAAAAAAAAGAAACCAAAGACCATGAATTTGGTTTCTCTCCTTAGTCCTTTCAATTAGGAATACTTCATTCACTAGTCTTCATCTTTCTAGACATTGAGATCTTTTAGAGTCTAGCCCAGTCGTCTCATACAGTATCTTACAATCTTGCATTTGAATGACTGTGCCACATAATTGGATTTACCATTTTGCCATCATTAATATAATAATTTAATTCAGGCAAGGATCTTTACCATCCTAACACCATTATGTGAAAGTTTATTAGGAAAAATTTTGCCCAGAAGTTTACTTAATTCCAAAGGGGGAAGTATGCTTTTATTTCATAAGCAGACCAGAGCACACCTAGTTAAAACTTGCCACATTCCGGCCAGGGACCAAACACTGCCCACAACAGACAAAGAAAGCTGCTACAGACATATGGCCTGAGGAAAAAAGTGGCCAGGACAAAACAGCAGAGTGCATGCAGCACACACTGGAGATGCTCCCTAAAGTGCTGAGCTCTAGGAACAGGACTTCTTTGTAAGTTCATTATCCTCAACAATAAGAGATGCAGCTGACTTTCCTAACACAGAGAAATAGGCATAGAGACTCAGACAAAATAAGATAGAAGAATTTGTCCCAAGTGAAAGAAAAGCACAAGGTCACAGCCAAAGATCTAAGTGAAACAGATATAAATAACATACCAATAGAGAAATTAAAGTGATGATCATAAAGATACTCACTGGACTGGAGAAAAGGATGGAGGACATCAGTGAGACTCTTAACAGATAAGAAGTAACACAGCACAGATAAAGGGTTCAATAACTAAAATGAGAAACACACTGATGGAATGAACAGTAGGCTGAATAAGAGTAGGAACAAATTGACCTAGAAAACAGAGTAATGGAGAGGAATCAAGCTGAACAAGAAAGAGAAAAAAGAATTAGACAAAACAAAAAGAAACTTAAAGGATCTCAGTGATTCCATCAAGCATAATAACATTCACATTACAGGAGCCCAAGAAGGAGAGAGAGAAAAAGGGGCAGAAAATTTATTTGAAGAAATGATAGCTGAAAACTTCCCTAGTTTGGAAGAAGGAAATACATATCCAAATGCAGGAAGCATAGAGAATCTCCAGAAAAATCAACCAAAGCAGATACACACCAAGATATAATTAAAATGGCAAAATAGAGTGATGAAGAAGAAATATTAATAATAGCCAAATAACAGTTACATATGTGGGAAACCCCATATGTAACACTATCACATAATTTTTAGCAGAAACTTTCCAAGCCAGAAGGGAGTAGTAGGACACATACAAAGTGCTGAATGGGAAATAGGTCAGCCAAGAATACTCTATCCAGTAAAGCTATCATTCAGAATAGAAGGAGAGATAAGGAGTTCTTCAGACAAACAAAAGCTAAAGGAGTTAATGACCCCTAAACCAACCCTACATGAAAAGTTAAAGGGGACTCTTAGAATGAAAAGGGAAAGACAATAAGAGAAAGAAAAGTAGGAAGCACAAAAACCAGTAAATATATCTCTAAAACTCAGTCAAAAGACTCACAAAATTAAAGGATGTAAAGTATGACACCATATAACTAAAATGTGGAGGGGAGAGGAGTAAAAATGGGTTCAAACTTAAGCTTAAGGATAAGAGAAAAGCTATGAAAAAAAAAACACAAAACAAGTAACTAAATGGCAATACACATATACCTATTAATAACTACTTTTAATGTAAATGAACTAAATGTTCCATTCAAAAAAGAAAGGATGACAGAATGGATTAAAAAGCCAAGACCCTCTCCCTGATATGAGGAAGTGGTGATGCAACATGGAGGCTTAAGTGGGTAGAAGAATAAATGAAACAAGATGGGATTGGGAGGGAGACAAACCATAAGTGACTCTTAATCTCACAAAACAAACTGAGGGTTGCCGGGGGGAGGGGGTTGGGGAGAAGGGGGTGGGATTATGGACATTGGGGAGGGTATGTGATTTGGTGAGTGCTGTGAAGTGTGTAAACCTGGTGATTCACAGACCTGGGGATAAAAATATATGTATATAAAAAATATATGTTTATAAAAAAAAAAATAAATAAATAAATAAATAAATTAAAAAAAAAAAAAAAAAAAAAGCCAAGACCCATCTACATGTTGCCTTCAAGAAACACTGTTGAGATCTAAAGATACTTGTAGATTGAAAGTGAGGGGATGGAGAAACATCTATTAGGCAAATGGAAGTGTAAAGAAAGCCAGGGTAATGATACTTAGTAGCAGACTAGACTTTTTTTTTTTTTTTTTTTGGAGGGGGGCAGGGGCAGAAGGAGAGGGAGAGAGAGAATTTTAAGCAGGCACCACACTGGGCTCGATCATGACCTGAACTGAAATCGGAAATCTGATGCTTAATCAAAGGAGCCACCCAGGCACCCCAACAAAGTAAACTTTAAAACAGAGACTATAACAAGAAACAAAGAAGGATGCTATGAAATAATAATGGGGACAATCCAACAAGCTATAAAAATTACAAATATTTATGGACCCAACATGAGCGCACCCAAATACATACAATAGGTAATAACATAAAGGAACTAATTGGTAATACAATAATAGCAGTGGACTTGAACACCCCACTTATACCAAAAGATCACTGAAACAGAAAAACAAGCAAACAATAGCTCTCATACACAGAACCAGATGGATTCAACAGATATATTCAGAACATTCCATCTTAAGACAGCAGAATACATATTATTTTCAAGTGCACATGAACATGCTCCAGAACAGATCACATATTAGGTCACAAAAAACGCCTTGACAAATTCACAAAGATCTAAGTAATACCGTGCATCTTTTCTGAACACAACATCATGAAACTACAAGTCAACCACAGGAAAAAATTCTGGAAAGACCACAAATACATGGAGGTTAAATAACATGTTACTAAACAACAAATGGGTCAACCAGGAAATAAAATCAGAAAATACATGGAAACAAATAAAAATTTAAAAAAACAATGATTCAAAACCTCTGTAATGCAGCAACAGCTGTTCTAAGAGGGAACTTTATAGCAATACAGGCCTACTTCAAGAAGCAAGAAAAATCTCAAACAACCTAACCTTACTCCTAAAAGAGCTAGAAAAAGAACAAACAAAATGTAAAACCTGCAGAAGGAAGGAAATAAAGATTAGAGCAGAAATGATATAGAAACTAGAAAAATAGAATATGTCATTGAAACAAGGAACTAGTTAAAACAAACAAACAAAACAAAATTGATAAACCTCTAGCCAGATTTTTCAAAAGAGGGAGGGAGGGAGAGAGAGAGAGAGAGAGACTCAAAATTACAAATGAGATATACACTATGGAGTATTATGCCTCCATCAGAAGGGATGAATACCCAACTTTTGTAGCAACATGGACGGGACTGGAAGAGATTATGTTGAGTGAAATAAATCAAGCAGAGAAAGTCCATTATCATATGGTTTCACTTATTTGTGGAGCATAACAAATAGCATGGAGGACAAGGGGAGTTAGAGAGGAGAAGGGAGTTGGGGGAAATTGGAAGGGGAGGTGAACCATGAGAGACTATGGACTCTAACAATCTGAGAGGTTTGAAGCAGTGGGGTGTGGGAGGTTGGGGGAACCAGGTGGTAGGTATTAGAGAGGGTACAGATTGCATGGAGCACTGGGTGTGGTGCAAAAATAATGAATACTGTTATGCTGAAAATTAAAAAAAAAATTAAAATTAAAAAAAAGTAAAAAAAAAATTACAAATGAGAAAGGAGAAATAAGAACCACCACAGAACTACAAACAATTATAAGAGAATATTAAGAACTGTATACCAACAAATTGGAGAACGCAGAACAGATGAGTAAATTCCTAGACCCATTCAACCTACCAAAACTGAGAGGAAGAAACAGAAAATAAGAACAGACCAATTACCATCAAATAAACTCCCCAAAAAGAAAAGTCCAGGCCCAGATGGCACCACAGGTGAATTCTACCCAACATTTAAAGGAGTTAATACCTATTCTATGTGAACTATTCCAAAAACTAGGACAGAAACTTCCAAATTCATTGCATGAGATCAGCATTACCCTGAAAACAAAACCAAATAAAGACTACAAAAAAGAAGAACTAAAGACCAGTATCTCTGATGAATGTAGATGCAAAAATCCTCAACAAAATATTAGCAGATTAAATCCAACAATACCTGAAAAAAATTATTCACCATGATGAAGTGGGATTTATTCCCAGGTTGCAAGGATGGTTCTATATTTGCAAGTCAGTCAGTGTGATACACCACATTAATAAAAGAAAGCAGAAGAACAATATGATCATTTCAATAGATGCAGAAAAAGCATTTGACAAAGCACAGCATCCATTCATGATAAAAACACTCAACAAAGTAGGGTTAGAGGGAACATAGCAAAAGCCATATATGAAGAACCCACAGCTAACATCAGATTCAATCGGGAAAAACCAAGAGCTTTTCTCCCAAGGTCAGAAATAAGACAAGGATATTCACTCTCACCACTGTTATTTAGCATACTATTGAAAGTCCCAGCCTCACCAAACAGAAAGAAATAAAAAGCACCCAAATTGACCAAGAAGAAGTCTAACTTTCACTATTTGCAGATGACATGATAATATATATAGAAAACCCAAGGGGCACCTGGGTGGCTCACTGAGTTAAGCCTCTGCCTTCAGCTCAGGTCATGATCCCAGAGTCCTGGGATCAAGCCCTGCATTGGGCTCTCTTCTCAGCAAAAGGCCTTCTTCCCCCTACCCCTCTGCCTGCTTCTCTGCTTATTTGTGATCTCTGTCAAATAAATAAAATCTTAAAAAAAGAAAACCAAACCAAACCCAAAAGATCACCCAAAATATTGCTAAAACTGATAAAGTCAGTGAAGTCACAGGATACAAAATCAACATACAGAAATCTGTTGCAATTCTATACACCAATAATGAAGCAGCAGAAAGAGAAATTAAGAAAACAATCCTATTTACAAACTTTGTGTCTTTTTCTAAGATTTTTTCTGTGTGTACATAGAAAGTAGGGTTTTTTTTTTAATTTACTTTAAATTCCAGTATAGTTAGCATACAGTGTTAAATTTGTTTCAGAAGTTCAAGATAGTGATTCAACAATACTATATATCACCCTTTCTCCACCTCCTCACCAACACCTGTTGTTTCTTGTGTTGTTGAGTTTAGCCATTCTGACAGGTGGTATTTGTCTTTCTCTGACTGACTTACTTAGCTTAACATAACACTCTCTAGCTCCAACCATGTCATTGCAAATGGCTAGATTCCATTCTTTTTATGGCTGAGTAATATTCCATTATGTGTGTGTGTGTGTGTGTGTGTGTGTGTGTGTGTAATTTCCTTCACTATGCAGAAGCTTTATTTTGATATAATCTTAATAGTTTCATTTTGCCTCTCCCCCCTTGCCTGAGAGGACATATCTAGAAAAATGTTGCTTTAGCTGATACCAAATAAGTTACTATCGGTATTCTCTTCTAGGATTTTTATGGTTTCAGGTCTCACATTTAGGTATTTAGTCCATTTTGATTTATTTTTGTGTATGGTGTAAGAGCAATCAAGTTTCTTTTGCATGTTGCTGTCCAGTTTTCTCAACACAATTTGTTGAAAAGACTGTATTTTTCCCATTGCAGATTCTTTGATTCTTTCCAGCTTTGTCAAAGATTAACTGGCCATATAGTTGTGGGTTTATTTCTGGATTTTCTGTTCTATGTGTCTATTTTTATGATGGTACCATACTGTTTTGATGACTATAGTTTTGCAATACAGCTTGAAGTCTGGAATTTTGATGCCTCCAACTTTGCTTTTCTTTTTCAAGATTGCTTTGGCTATTTGGGGTCTTCTGTGATTCCACACAAATTTTAGGATTCTTCTTTCTAGTTTTGTGAAAAATGCTGTTGGTATTTTGATAAGGACTGAATTAAATGAGTAGATTTCCTTGGGTAGTAATGTGACATTTTAATAATATTTGTTCTTCCAATCCATGAGCATGGAATGTCTTTCCATTTCTTTGTGTCATCTTCAATTTTTTTCATCTATGTTTTACAATTTTCAGAATATAGGTCTTTCAGCTCTTTGCTTAGGTTTATTTGGATCTTACTATTTTTTGGTGCAATTTAACAAACAAAACAAATGATCATAGGAGGAAAAAAGAGAGAAAAACCAAGAAACAAACTCTTAATTATAGAGAACAAACTGATAGTTACCAGAGGGGAGGTGAGTGGTGGGACAGGTTAAATAGGTGATGGAGATTAAGGAGTGCACATGTGAGGAGCACAAGATGCTTTATGGGAAGTGTGGAATGACTACATTATACACCTGAATATTACACCATATATTAAATCAGAATTTAAATAAAAACTTTATTTTATTTATAAAACTACTCAACACCCATAATAACCAATTTAAAAATAGGAAGACATGAAAAAATATTTCTTCAAAGACAGATGACCAACAGATGCATGAAAAGATGCTCAACATCACTCATCATCAGGGAGATACAAATCAGAACTACAATGAGATATCCCCTCACACCTGTTAGAACTGCTATACTCAACAACACAAGAAACAACAGGTGTTGGTGAGGTGGAGAAATGGGAAAACTTCTGCACTGTTGGTGGGAATGTAAACTGGGGCAGCCACTGTGGAAAACAGTATAGAAAGTCCTCAGAAAGTTGAAAACTGAAGTACCCTATCATTCAGCAATCAAACTACTGGATATTTACCCAAATATAAAACACTATCAAAGAGATACATTCACCTCTATGTTCATAGCTGCAATATTTACAATAGTCAAGTTACAGAAGCAGCCCAAGTTTCCCTCAATTGATGAATGGATAAATAAGGGGTGTTTGTGTGTGTAGATCTATAATGGATTATTCAGCCACAAAAAAGAATGAAATTTTGAAATGTGCCATGAATTTTGACATTTGCCATGATGTAGATGGAGCTAGAGAATACAATGCTAAGAGAAATACATCAGAGAAAAACAAATACCCTATGATTTCACTCATATGTGAAATTTAAGAGACAAAAAAAATGAGCAAAGGGAAAAAGAGAGAAAGAGAGAGAGAGACAGTGTGGTACTAGCACAAAACACAGACACATAGATTAATGGAACAGAATAGAGAGCCCAGAAATGGACCCTGAACTCTAAAGCCAACTAATCTTCGACAAAGCAGGAAAGAATGTCCAATGGAAAAAAGGCAGTCTCTTTAACAAATGGCATTGGGGAAAATCGGACAGCCACATGCAGAAGAATGAAACTGGACCATTTCCTTACACCATACATAAAAATAGACTCCAAATGGATGAAAGACCTCAATGTGAGACAGGAATCCATTAAAATCCTTGAGAACACAGGCAGCAACCTCTTCAACCTCAGCTGCAGCAACTTCTTCCTAGAAACATCACCAAAAGCAAGGGAAACAAGGGCAAAAATGAACTATTGGGATTTCATCAAGATCAAAAGCTTTTGCACAGCAAAGGAAACAGTCAACAAAACCAAAAGACAACTGACAGAATGGGTAAAGATATTGCAAATGACAGATCAGATAAAGGACCAGTATCCAAAATCTATAAAGAACTTATCAAACTCAACACCCAAAGAACAGATAATACAACCAAGAAATGGGCAGAAGACATGAACAGACATTTTTGCAAAGAAGACATCCAAATGGCCAATAGACACATGAAAAAGTGCTCAGCATCACTCACCATCGTGGAAATACAAATCAAAACCACAACGAGATACCATCTCATACCAGTCAGAATGGCTAAAATTAAAAAGTCAGGAAACAACTGATGTTGGTGAGGATGCAGAGAAAGGGGAACCCTCCTACATTTTTGGTGGGACTGCAAGCTGGTGCAGCCACTCTGGAAAGCAGAACAGAGAGGTCTCAAAAAGTTGAAAATAGAGCTACCCTATGACCCAGCAATCACACTACTGTGTATTTACCCTAAAGATAAAATGTAGTGATCCAAAAGGGTGCATTCACCTGAATGTTTATAGCAGCAATGTCCATAAGAGCTAAACTATGAAAAGAACCTAGACATCCATCAATAGATGAATGGATAAAGAAACTGTGGTTTACACACACACACACACACACACACACACACACAATGGAATACTATACAGCCATCAAAAACATGAAATCTTGCCATTTGCAACCACATGGATATAACTAGAGGGTATTATGCTGAGCGAAATAAGTCAATCAGAGAAAGACAATTATCACATGATCTCTCTGATATGAGGAATTTGAGAGGTAAGGTGGGGGTGTTGTGGAGTAGGGAGGGAAAAAAATGAAACAAGATGGCATCTGGAGGGAGACAAACCATAAGAGACTCTTAATCACACAAACAGAGGGTTGCTGGAGGGTGGGATAGGTAGGGAGAGGGTGGTTGGGTGATGGACACTGGGGAGGGTATGTGCTATGGTGAGTGCAGTGAAATGTATAAGCCTGATGATTCACAGACCTGTATCCCTGGGGCAAATAATTTATTATATGTTAATTTTTTTAAAAGGAGGAAAAATGAAAAATAGACACAAAAATGTTAAAATGTTAACATGGTCGATAAGAATAGGTAAAATAAGTCCATCTTCTTTATATACTTCAGCACTGCTTTTTCAGTGGAAATGATGCTATTTTGGAAGTAAAAGTTAATAGCAATTATTCTGCCTTTAAAGGTTTTTAAAGAATTTAAAGAACTTGGTTTTCAAAATAATTCTGATACCAAATTACAATGGAACCCTTCTCACCATTTCTTAGTTTTTACTTTAATTTATCCAGAGTTTCACATGTGAATTGAGAAAAACCAAATCCCTTACTTAGATCAGCGATTTACATTAAAGAACAAAAGATAAGGAGGGTACGTATTGCATGGAGCACTGGGTACAGTGCATAAACAATGAATTTTGGAACACTGAAAAAAAAAAAATGAACAAAGGACATGTACCATTTCAACCACTTGCACTGAATGCGCATGCTCCTCCATGCTGAGGAACTAATTGGGCAGGGAGGAGTTACTGTTTCTTTAAAAGACACATAAAATCCTAATTTGCTTAAAATACACACAGGAACCCAAAGGCCTTAATAACCTTAATTACAATTTCCTCCAAGTAGAACATTTGTAAGCCTTAAATCCCTTCATTGAGTTTATTTCCAATAATTAGGCAAAGTACACAGAACTGAAAGTGTGGGCATGTGTGTGTTTAAATTTAATGGAATCAAGAAATGTTTGTGTCCTTCAGTCACCATTTTCAAAACAGAATGGAAATATTTAAGATGGAAAAGGAAGAGAGTTGGAAGAAATCCATTAGCAAGGAATACTTCAAGCTTGTTTGCAAAATGTGCAGCAGCTTTATCACCAGGCAGCAGAATCTCAGACCTCACTCCACATCTAGTGAATCCAAATCCACATTAAAACAAGGTCTCTTGTTGATTCCTACACATTTGCTTTAAGGCATTCAGATCAAGGTTCTGAATATAACATCCCTATGTGGCCCCCAAAGTAATGTGGAAAATAAATCTCTGTACCTGAAAAGACAAATTATTTTTGTGCATCCCTATAGATTAAAATTGATTCGAAGTGGAATTTTATATTTTTTAAAGATTTATTTATTTGGCAAAGAGAGAGAGAGAGAGAGAGCACGTGCATGTGCATAAGCAAGGAGAGTGGCAGAGGGAGAAGCAGACTCCCCCGAGCAGGGAAAACCCCCCTCAACAGGGAGCTTGATCATAGGACCCCAAGACCATGACCTGAGCTGAAGGCAGATATTTAACTGGCTGAGCCACCCAGGTGTCCCATTTTATATATCCTTCTATCAGAAAAACCAAAAGTCGTAACTGAAGCAGAATCAATTTTATTCTCTCAATCTTAAACTGCAAATTGAAAATGGGTTGGTGTACAAGAGAAATCCCAAGGCCAGAAGATTTATTTCCTAGGATTATTAGTTGACCCTATTCAACCTACACTGTCGGAAACTACTAGTTCATAAAGGGTAATCATAGTCAAGTACAGTCTACATAATAAAAAGATCTTCCAAAGAACTGAAAAATGTGCTTTAGGAGTACATTAAAGAAGGGAGAATTAATAAAGATTAGGAAATATAAAAGTTAAGGTTTTCAAGTTTTCATTCATTGAAATTTACAACCCTCCTATTGGAATTTACCCTAAATTTACAACCCACACATATCTGGCACCAATCAGCGTCTAATGGGTCTTGCCACATTGGATCAGACTCGCAATCCTTCCTGTCCAGGATTCTGATGATGGCACCAGGGGACATGCTGTGGGGAGAATGGCTGCTCTTTGATGTCAACCTCAAAGGTTAGGAGTGTACCCAAAACATCCCAGTCCCTTGTAATAACCCATTATGAATCTGTAATCCACAAATTTAGTTAAATCATTTTTGAGGTTATTTATATTTTCCACCCCTACTTCCTCTTAAAGTAATCAGTTCCATAAGTTTACAACTAGTTGGGTAAGGTGATAGTTTCTATTCCCAATGCTCACCCAATCTTGGAACAAGACATTGTTCCTACTATTAATACTATCATATCCACAGCATCAAAAAACATGGCCATATCTCTTTCAAGCACTCATGGCTGTAGACTCCATTTGTTTTTCTTTTCTCCCCATGGACATGCACCACCTATCTTGACCCTTTCAGAATCTTTTTTGCATCTCCTCCAATATCAGGATCTATCTTTTGGGGGGATTATCAGTCTATAACAAGGAGTGGGTATGCTATTAATTTGTTTAAAGATAAGAGAATGCTCTCTGCTTGATTCCAAAATTTATTTCCTAATGATTTAAAACCTCAGTCAAAATTCTTGGGGAAACTGTAAATCTTCATCAATACTAGTAACTTCAATATAAGCTAGAAACTTCATTTCCCACACTTATAATTCACCTTTTTTATTAGTTTTGCCTTCTTCCTTATATTTTTCCAGGTCTGTATGCTCAGGTAAGCTTGAGAGCTTGCCCTAAATTTCTCCCCATTGGCTTGGCCTTCTACTATCTGGTAGAGATCAGTATTAACAGCCAAAAGTAGAACCTGTACACTCTTACAAAACATTAAACTAATTTAAAATTACACTGATTAAAATCTTCAGGATGTCCAGCTTGCTACAGGTCTTCTTTGTAGAAAAATGCCCCACATTTCCCCTAAATTAGTTTGTGAACCACAACAGGAACAGCCTAAAGACACTTTAATTATAGTTTCTTGATATAAAGTTGTATCACCCTCTTCTGAAATACATACATATTTAATTGAATTCTTTAGGGAAAAAAAAGTATTCCTCCTAGTAGGTTATTTAGATGTTCTTAGTACTATTCTTTGTTTCACATTCTAAACTTTTACACTTGACCTTATCCCAGAGGCTGAAAAGAGAATACTCTGTCACACACAAAAAACCAAGTGACACTACTCATGAGTATGTTGCAAGGACTAAACTGGACAATTTTTTTTACTCTCCACTATCTGAACCCACATGGTAAAGTCTCAAAAACTTCAACCACAACCAAGATTTTCCCTTGATCAAACTTTAGTCAGGCTCCTTTGAGCCCTCTTTTTGAGTAGGCCTTGACTTCTGACCTGTCCTTGTTGGACCTGCATAGCCCAGTGTGGCAAGAATCCTGCTAAGTCAGCTTAGAGAGAATTCTCATCAATCCTTGATACCTGATCACATTCCTCCAACCTCCACCCTTAATATCTGATCCCCTTGGCCTGCCTTCAGCAAGAATCCTTTAAGTTATCAAGAATATTGCCCTACTCTTATCTCTCTTTTACTAAATTTTTCTCCACTTACCCCTCTCGCCTACCCTACTCCTCAACTGTGAAAACCCACTTCTCCTTGTTGTATGAAGTCAGTTCTATAACAAAGTCTCTTTTCAATTTCAGAATTCCTGAATACAATGTGCTTTTACAACTATAACTACTGTCCCATTCTAGTTCTCTTTGACAACCACAAACCAACTATCAGCATCCATGATAACTTTTGAAGTGCGGCTGCCAAAAAAGGAAGGTACTCTTCTGGAGAAGCACATTCTTCTAACTTCCCACTTGGGTGTCCAAGAACCAGAGAGGAAATTAACAGAGTTAGATGAGAAGGTTCATCCTCGGGTTGAAATCTGGGAGGGATAAGATGGCTACAGAAGATCTCCAGGAAGTATCCAAGAACATCCAAAATGGTCATCTGCAAAGTAGAATTAAGACATTTTTCTGACATGTAGGTCTCAAAAATATATATCCTTCAGTAACTCAGAGAGTACAAAGGATATGATCCACAAAAACAGGAAATTATAGAAGGAAAAAAAAAATAAAAGATGGAATCCAGGACACAGGGCATCAAACCCAAGTAAGAGACAAAAGGACTACCCAAGAGGATGGTGAAGGGAAATGGCAGGATGAGCCCCAAGGAGGAGGCTGTAAGGCAATCAGTCCAGACTGGAGAAGATCAAACTCTCCCAAGAAGTTTCTTCAAAAGGATATAATTAATAAAATAGTATCTTCTCAGGTACTCGTAAGAGATTTAGGCAAACTGAAGAAAGTTTATAGTTGAATGAGGGATCCTATATAGAGAAAAAAAAACCATCTCTAGAGAAAACAAGTAATTCAGCATAGAAAATGCAACAGAGGTATAAGCACTATGTAGTTCAGCTGTGTTTGCACAGTTTTAAGAGTATAAACATGAGGACCAAAAACGAAAAAAAAAAAAAAAAAAGAGTAAAACATGAGGTATCCATCCTTCCAAAATTATACTCTAACTAAGCTGGGAAGATGGCGGTTGGGGGGGCATGACTGTGCGCAGTGAGCAAGAAAAGCAGCATAAGTGGGCTAAATTCTTATCACCCATAGTGAAAACTGAATACATAATGCTCCAAACTAGAAAGTAGAGGAGGAGTAATAAAAGCATGTTATGGAGAATTATGAATATAAACACCCCCAAGATTCTAGAAGAGTTCAAAGTCTGGAATACAGTAAGTCACAGGGATAAAAGGCACAACATAGGGAGTATAGCCAATGGTATTGTACCAGGGGTGTGTAGTGACCCCTGGTAGCTATACTTATGGTGAGCATAACCTAAGGTATTGTATTGTTGAATCACCATCTTCTGCACCTAAAGCTAATGTAACATTATGTGTCAACCATACTTCAATTAAAAGAAATGAAAGAGATTAAAGTCACTTGGGGAAGAAGTGGCAGGAGTGTCCTTGTTTTTCAAAAGGACAGTTTTTCAAAACAAGCCCGGTAGAATTCTTTGACTCTAAACCATAGGTGTGTATAACTTTAATTTAAAAATATTTAAAACAAAAAATCTGCCTATTCTTGTATTTGTAGTGATTTACCTACACTTGGGAAATTTTCTTTTATGAGTTGAATTAGAAGAAATTTAAAACTTAAGATCCTATTGCATAGCATTTACAAAGTTAAAGGCAGCCAAATGTTAATTTTCCATGGGCTGTCAGCAGTTAGTACCACAGTATGCAAATTCCATATTTTTTCTAATTGCTACCAATTAGAAAAGTAACAAAAAGCCTTTAGAATTGGAAGGCTCATTTGAGAGTATCTTGCTTCATTCAACAAAACTTATTTGATGTAGAGAAAAACAATACATCATTTGCCATAATGGTTTTATTTACTTAATTGTGGATAAAGTCATACTCTGAATTCATATTTATATTTTTCTACTAAAAGGGGACTTTGCTTCTATATTAGCAGAAAATCAGAGTCTCAAGGCAGACCACAGCTCACCTTATTTTATGATGAACCCTTTTGGGATAGTGAGGGAGTTCTTGTATTTTCCTCGAGGGGGAAATGAGAGAATCAAACTCAGTTTTCGTGATGCATTCTTATAAAAAATATTGGGTTTACATGGAAAGAATGCATGTATTAATGATACATGGCATTTGTTATAAATCCTTCTCACACTGTGGCATATTAACCAATACTTCCCAAACTTCTCTTAGGTCAACACAAGAGACCTCAAGCAGCCAACCAGATTAACCAGGACCACATCAAGCAAAACCAGGCCACACAGAAGTACTTTCCTACATAAGAGACAAAACAATACATGTATGATTTCGACAGTTTCTCAAGCTGTTCCAGTGTTGGCGGACACATACAACTTTCCAGACTTAGCAAAAATACGGACATTATCCAGGCCTGAAAAGTTTCATGTTCAATAAGAATTAAATCTCTTTGTTCCTCTTTGCCAAGATGTCTCAAAGTCTTAAAAAAGAATGGGAAAGGAGGTAAGGACAGGATAGAAAATCCAGATAAAGCATTAACAATAAGTTCATGTATTACCAAACATGAAGATTTTTTGTTCTGTAAAACATGAAGAATCTACAGTGCCAGTACCCTGTGTCAGACTACTGTGTCACAGACACAGGTTATCAGTGTCAGTACCTTGAATTTCATGCCTACATGATCATTTAGGGAATTTGGCTTTTATATTTAACAATTCATACTTTAAGAAAACAGGCTTTATGCCAGCCCAAGAATTGCAGATGTGTGTTTAAAATGGTTGTAAAGGGGCACCTGGGTGGCCCAGTGGGTTAAGCCTCTGCCTTCGGCTCAGGTCATGATCCCAGGGTCCTGGGATCGGGCCCCACATTAGGCTCTCTGCTCGGAGGGAAGCCTGCTTTCTCCTCTGTCTCTCTGCCTGCCTCTCTGCCTACTTATGATCGCTCTCTCTGTCAAATAAATAAATTTAAATAAATAAATACAATGGTCCTGAAAACTGATTAGGGTGGTATATTTACACGTAGGCAATGCAATACAGATCATTTTAAATATAAATCCTCCTCCACCTGATCCTTCCTCCACTATACTTCCAGAGGGATATAAAAATTTAACAAAAATATTATTACTCCCCTTGTTTTAAAAATCCACTATAGTCTCCACTACTCCAAAACCAAGCCCAATCTCAACTCTGGTATTTCATCCCCACACAAACCAGCCCTAAACTCATGAGTTTCTGCTTCTACGCTTTACCATTAATCCCTAGAATCAACCTCCATTTGACCTTATTTTCTAGTTACTTTATATTCATAACTCAAGGTTCAACTCAGACTTTATTTCACTCATTCATTTATTCATTCAACAAACAGTTATGAATTCTGTCTCTACTATATAGGACATAGGAAACTGTGTCTGTTACGTATCATCATTCCCTGACTTAAAACAGAATGTGAAATCTCCTCCAGGAAGCTGTTTCTGATACTCTTAATCACTTTGAAAGGTTTAAGGGCTACTATAATATGCCCCCAAGACTTACTGGACTATCTTTTGAGATTTTATCTATTTGAAAGAGAGAGAGAGAGCATGTAGACAAGCAAGGGGAGGGGCAGACAGAGGGAGAAGAAGGCTTCCACTGAGCAAGGAGCCAGATTCGAGACTTGATCCCAGGATCCTGGAAGCATGACCTGAGCCAAAGACAGACTCTTAACTGACGGAGTCAGCCAGATGTCCCTGGCCTGTCTTTTACTATATTTGTCCCATTATGAAATTAACTAGCTTTTGGCATCTGCCCCAGTAACCTCCTCAAATGCAAGTATCATCACCTCTACATTCTGACATGCCCACAGCCCACCTCAGTGCTTCCATCTAGTATAGATGTTTGCTATTAGGTAGGACTATATTGCTACAATCAGTGCCTCTCAACTAACAAGCTGTAGCCCACACACCTTTTACTTGGCTTGTTAGAAAATAAGGCTCCTAATTTCCCAAAACAGTCTAATTTAACAAGATGTGTATTCATGATATGTCAAATTTAATGTAACATTAAGTATTAAAGGGAAGAAAAATTCTGTAAAGTTTGGTCTATATCTTTTTGAGCAAATTTATGACAATGTTTTATAGATCATGGGTTTGGAAGGCAAATCCATTGTATCCCTTTGCCATACAAATCATTAACCAATCTACTGAGACAGATTGACTCACCTGGATATGTAAATAAACTCCCATCACTCCCAAACCTGCCCCTTCCACTCCTCTGACTCTCTACTCTCTAGCCACGTATCAGCTCTGAAGGAATACTTTACAGATTCTACAAATGAACATCAAAATTTATTATAGTTCTTGCATTCCTCTTTAAAACATCAACTTGAACTGAATATAAAGACTTTTCTCCCCTCCCCACACCCAAGCAGGAAAATTCCCCAACCGCTTGGGGTTGGATCCATTAACTCCCTAGTGTGCTACAAAGGAAAAAGGGCTACATCTTCCATGTAAAAGACACAGTTCTATCCCTCTTCTTTGGTTGGTCTTAATGGTCTCAGGAAGAAAAGTGATGACTTTATCACTATCATCAAAAGGAACATTGTTGTGGAAGGGCTAACACCCATATCAATTTCCCTAGGCTTCAGTGCTCCCTGCAGAGATCATACCACATCTTCCAGCTAACACGGGTTCACACTGCATCCCCCAGTACAACCATCAGCCAGCCCCCTTGCCACCAAGCTGCAAGAGTCCTGTGGACACCATAATCCCTAACCTCATCCACCCTATAATCAAACACAGAGGCTATGTCTTCAGTACCTTCTAGAGCTGGGCTCCATCTCCGTCTCCTCTCTCTTTAGAGAGCAGACAGAGCAGTGCACTACTTAAGCAAATTTCCTACGATGGCAGGAAAGGCTGTATCCCCTTTCTGTCTTAGCAACAAAATTGGGAAGTGATTTTCTTGAAGCTCCCACCCCTGCCTTTGAGGAGGAGAAACACTTCCCCTTCATTCCCAAGCTCCCAAACAAGTATGACCATATAAAGAATCAGAAATTGATATTAAATAAGAGTGGCTATGCCTGGAGAAGAGTAATGAAAGGGGACAGGCTTTTCTTTTTCTTTCATGAAGATGTATTTGAATATAACAAGTGTAACTAAAATGAGAAGGAAAGTAGAGAAAGATGGAGAGAGGGTGTGAGGGAGGTAGACCGATCCCTTATAACGAAATGACTCAATCATCACGTTTTCAGAGTCTTAGTACTCATATTACCATTTATTAATTTATCCTTCAGAAACAGTGAGAAGAGCTTCTCTTCATGGTCAGTGCTAAAGAATAAAATTATATCCCTTTAATCAAATGCAGCAAATTCAGAATAGAGAAAAACATCATAGTACTTAAACATCCCTGAGGAGCATGCCACATTGCCCCCAGAGCCCATTCTAAAAATGAAGCTTAGAAAACACCAGCTTCTGGTTAAACTCAATCAACCCAGAAACAACAGAGTCTTTGTCAAGGAAACCTGAGTTCAAGTGCATGAGGATCAGATAAAGCACAACACATGGCATCTGAACCAAAATGATATGCTTTGATTTTAGATTAAAAGTTAAGAAACCAGCAGAATGCAAACACTTAAGAGAAAGGATGTACAAATAAAATTAAGATTGGTTTCCTCTCAGGTGGTGACAGCTGAACAGAAGAGTGGTAACATTAAAGGTGTTGCAGAAAAGCCCTATAAACCCCGTTATTTGTAAATTCACAATATGTATGCTTCTATCTGAACAGGACATTGTGTTAAAGTCACAGATAGTAGGTGTTAATAACCAAGTGTTTAGAAAATACATTGTTTAGGAGACTATGGGTATTAAAAGAACTATGAGTCTGGAAAAGCACATGGCCCTGCAAGTGGTCTTGAGGGCCTGTATACTCTATAGGGAGGAGGAAGTGGTGGATGGAAGGAGTTATGCAGACCTGTGTCTCAATTACGGCTATAAAACCAGTTACCCAAATTCTTTTAGAACCTCTCGTTAGAAGCTACTCAGATTACCCAAGATAATAAAAAGCCAGGAAGCATAGGACTCTTTGACCACACATTAAACATGAATTAAATTACTGAAATTTCATGGTGTATAGCCCCAATATGGTTGGTTTCTGTGCTTAAGAGTAAGAGAACTTAATAATTTTATATACTTAGGATGCTTTTGAAGGAAGAAAACAAGTCGACACATTTAACTAGAGAATTCTCTCCCACTTTGAGGAAAATTCCCACTCCAGAATTTTCTCCCACATTGGGGAAAACTTGGATTAAGTCACTTCGATGAAATAAAATTCATACTGATCTGAAAACATGCACAGAGTTATTCTTTGCAGCACTGTTTGTCCCTGCAAAATACTGGAAGTAACCTAAATGTCAATATGCAGGAGTGCAAGTCAATAAGTTATAATATAACCACACAACAGGCTACAATGCAGCCATAAACAATAATGAGAAAGATCTCTAATCTGATAGATTTCCAGTATATACTGCTAGGTTAAAAAATAAAAAATAAAAAGCAAAGTGCAAAAAGATCTGATGTATTTGGAAGTGATTTTCTTGAAGTTCCCACCCTTGCCTTTGGGGAGGAAAAACACTTCCACTTCGTCCCCAGACTCCCAAACAAGTGTAACAGTTTTATACCTTGGTTAAAAAAAGAGAGAGAGAGAGAGAGAGAAATAAGAACATATACGTCTGCTCATTTGTGCAACAAAATACAGAAGATGAATAAACCAGAAACTAGTGAGACTGGTTACCTGCAGTCTACAGGTGAAATGGAATGGAAAAGATAGTCAAACAGTATAGAAAGGACAGGGTGTGCAAGCACATACACTTCTTTTCATACTCAAAAAGTAAGTTGAAAACAAGAAGGATGAGGAAGAGGAAACCACCCCCTCCCACCACCATCCCCTCCAAAAGCCAAAAACAGAAACAAATTAATCTAACTAAATTTCAAATGAATAAAAGAACCACCTTGAAGTGGGAGGGGAACTAACCCAAGTAAATTGTGGACACACAATTTTTACTAGGTATCCTTAAGGTAATGACAAAGAGAACTCTAAACAAATACTGATTCTTAGTATGTGTGTTTTTGCACAGTTGCATGGTTCAGCTTCTCTAAAAGTGTTCTGTTTTAGAACTGAACAAATAGGGTAAGTATATTGTGGATGACAGGTTTCTTGTAGTTAGAAAAGAGACTTAAAAATATGGAAAGAGGGAACACTAGAATGACCCCTGTAGTGTTGGGTTAGAAGACATTATTTTTAATATATATTTTAATATATACACACATGTGTATCCACACACACAAACACACATCTATTTCCTAGCTTTGCTGAGAAACTCTAGAAGTGATGACATCCTAATAGCAATAAGCATATCTAGCATCCAGATTTTGTTTTCTAAACACCATTCTCAATTAAAAGGAGCCACATCTCCTTAGTGAAATTATTAATTCCAAGACTGGGTCAGAGAAAGTGAAAAAATCAGCCTGACACATCTTATGCCAGAAAGCATAGAAGTCTTCAAAAAATGATGGGAACATGTCAAAAACACCAGAGGAGCTCCAAGTTGCTCAATCTGGGATAATTTGAACAGAATAAATAACAGTAAAAGACCATAATCCGTAGAACAATAAACCATGAATCCGTATGGCTATAAATGAGTAAATGAAAAAGAGAAACTTCTTTGCAGAATTCCAACTAATGAATATAGAATAAGTGAGGAATTGGGAGTTGTCTCTTGAAAATCACCATAGTGATAATCATTTCAGGCACTAGATAAAGCTACTGAGTGAATATACCATAAAAATCAATGTGTATCTAAGTTTTCCCCACAAGATACTTACTAATCTCAAAAAGAAATAATTGAAAGTCAGATCACCAGAACTAGAACATATCATGTGCTTCCTGATAGGATACACTGGAAAAAAAAAAAAAGGAAAAGAAAAACACATTTCTGCCCTATACCTAGGAAAAACACAAAACTTCAATCTAATACAAAGAACTAGACAAATTCAAATTGTGAACATTATACACAGACTAACCAGACTTAAAAAAAAAAAAAAAAAAAAGTTAAGATCATGAAAGACAAAGACTGCAAACTTGGTCCAGATTAAAGGACAATAAAGAATCATGAAAACTAAAGCAGTGTATGACCCCATATTAGATCTGAAACATTATTTTTCCCTCTTACTACGTAACACATTAATGAGAACTTTGAGTAAATCATATAGATTACATAACATAAAAGTATTATATCAGTGTTAGTTTTCTTGTTTCAATGAATGTAGTTATAATTAGGTTTTGTTTTTAGGAAGTACATATTGAATTTTTAAGAAGCTTGACACCAATTTACTCACAAAATTTCAAGAAAAATAGGTATTATAACATAGCAAGTGTGATTTGGTAAGATAACACCATTTGAGGAACCTAGGTAAAAGGCATGTAATTCTTTGTACTATTTTGCAACTCATCTGTAAGTCTGAAATTATTTTAAAATAAAAAGTTAAACAATATAAAAACTTAAAGCAGAAGCAATACCCAATCTATTTCAAAATTAACATTGAAATTACCTATAAAAACTATAAGAATTAATAAAGTCGTTTTGTGAAGCTAGTAGTTTTTCTAAAGAACCAAATGTTTTGGTCACTTCTATATTTTCTAGAGCTTTGAAGTAAATCATGAAAATGTCTGATATTTCTTGTAAGTCTGATTACTTGAGAGACCAACATGCTCAAATATATTACATTTTCCTCTTAGATTTCCCAGTAGAGAAAACATCTAATTAAACATCTAGACAATGTTTTTCACCAAATAACTATCTGTTAAACAAATAACATCTATATCTGGCTTATCCAGTTTATTCAGTGCCAACAAAAACCACCATACAAACTTTACCCAATGGGCTTTGCCAAATGAATTACCAATCTTGTCAATTTGCATGGATTCCCACATGCAGGTAGAACATTCAATACCATCAAGGTAATGAAAACCATTCTTGAATAATAATTTCAAAAAACTTTCTGAGTATTCTTCCACTACAAAGGCATTTTTATCTGGGGAAAAAGAGTAGAGCACTTACATTAAAAAAAAAAAATCCATGAGTTCAGTCATAACAATTCATTACAATCGCTTCTATCCATTGGATTTTTTTAATTGAGATATAATTGGCATAAAGCATTGTAAAAGTTTAAGGTATGTAATTTGATACATTTATGTATTATAATGTGACTATCACTATAGCATCACTAACACCTCCATACAACACACAGACCACTATTCATTAGAAGAGATGGATCAGGATGGGTGTAGTTTTGGGGGAGTGAATTCTAACTAGCTATCCTCAGGGCCGAATAGAAACAAGGAGGGATCATATTTCTTTGGATTACATCCTTCTCAAAAGCAAAACCCTCTTTGATTTTTTGATTCACTCCCTAATATATTCTTACCTGGTTTTGTGTTCAATAGTATACAAGCTCCTTTCTACATATTTATATACTGCAAGTTTCACTGTAACCCTCATATCCTTCAAAAGTACTTCAATGGTTCCCAATGTCTACAACAGCCTCTTAACCCTCTATTTCCATATAGACTCATATAATTATATATGGCTAAAGTCTGGTGATCTGCCATACATGGACCCATTCTGTATAGTCTACCATCAAACAACGTTGAAACTTTGTTTCAAGTTCCTCATTGCACACTCAAGAAACCAACCATCCAGATTGTCCAGGACTGAGGGATTTCACAGGATGCAAGAATTTCAGTGCTGAACCTAATGATGGTTTCAGGCATACTGGGACATTTGTAACCCTAACTCTGTAACCTAGTAACTGACTGCTTGACCTTCCAAATGCACCTGCTTCTGATACTCCTATTCTTTGGCTCATGCTGCCCCCTTTATGTCCATATATCCAAGTGAAAATTATGCAAGGACTTGTCCAAATGTCACCTGCTCAAACATTTCCTTTTCTCCAATCCTGAAAGTAATTTCTCTTTACTGGAAGTTCCAAAGCAACTCAATTATTCTTTCTTTCATGCCAATTGTTCTCTGTTGGGCAGAAAGAGGACAGATACTTACTCCCCACTCCTGATATTTCCTTCTTCACAGAGACTTATCTATTCACATGATACTATGCACATTCTCCTTCCTCTCACTAAGTCTTCTGCAAGAAAGGGGAAGGGAGTTCTCTATATGAGGATTTAGGGACAAGGAACTCCTCATTGCAGACCAGCACCCTCCTCCCTCTTTTCCTGTCTGGATTTGTTTCCTGTTCCCATTCCTGAAGTGTTACAGAAGCAAGAGTCTTGTGGTCACACACACTGTCTATGCCTGGCTGGCTAGGCATGTCTGAATCCAAGGAATGAAATTAGGAAGCTCATTTTTACTCTCGATCAAAACCATGTTCTCTAGTATCAGCTTTTCCAGTAACAAAAATGATTTGTCATCTAAAAATCCTGACTTCTTGTCACCATTCACAACCTGGGTAGATAAAAGGAATGCTATTGACTACTACCCCCATCTATACTGTAGGGCCCTATAACTGACCTGTGTTGTCCCCACAGCACACTATGTGGTGCTTCGTAATCCAGTGAGTAAATACAAATATTTTACTATTGATATTCTTTTCAATCATAACAGAATGGAGTCTATATTTTTTTTTCAACCATAACAGAATGGAGTCTGTTCAAATCCTACAGCCAGTGTTTACAATCAGGGTCATGTTGGGTAAGTCTCCTAACACCTGAGTCTTGTTTTTTTCCCCCAGATGTGGAGTTGCTACAGAGACCTGGGATCCACAAAGCCCAAAACTCTCTGGCCCTTTATGGACAAAATTTGCCAGTGTCTCTTCTAAGGATTCTTGTGAGGATTACAGATCAGATGCTATTTATTGCTAGTGCCTAGCATATTTCTGGCTATTGTCAATTTAATTCCATAATAATATTTAAAGTAGTATTTTTAAGAAGAAAATTTCTGTGGACATACAAAATTAACAGCTCAACTACCCTATTCTCAAATATTCCACACCTGGAGTGGAAAAAAAAAATCCCACAAAAATCATCATTTTTAATTTGCTATAAATTTAGAGGAAGCATTACCTACCACAAAACTTTTACAATGCAAAATATCTACAAGTCAACATTCATCAGTCTTCCCTAGAATGATGATGACTCCAGAGAAATAGATTAACACTCAACATTTTTTCCCACTAAAAGGAAACTTGAAATAGAACCTAAGCAACATGAGTAAGTATATTTACATATTTAATATTCTTCAATGGGTAAGAAGCAGAGGATAGTTATGGGAGCTATTCCAGCTTGAAAGGAGTTATAAAAACTATTAGGTCTCATCAAGACACTACAATAATTTTCTCCACTTAACTACTTTAACATTATGTTAAGTGCCAGGGATCCAAAATAGAGACAGTCCCTGTCCTTGTAGAGTTCAGGGTTCAGTGAGAAACACAAACATGCATTTAACAGGGTTATCTGAACCCTCCCAGCTGAAGTTCAAACCTTTCAGGAGACCCTTCTCTCTTTACTCGGCTTCAAGTCTGTTTTGCTTGGTAGGTAGGATGGAGGAAGAGTTCTGCAAGGGAGGATTCTAGGACAGATAAAAAGACGAAACAAGGAGGACTGTGATGTTGTCCAGCCCCTTGAACTGGATTTCAGTTCCCCAAGTTCAAAAGGCGAGGGAGCAGAGCTGGGTGAGTTGGGGGAGGATACGGTGGAGACACCCAAGCAGAACTGGCTTGTACAAGCAAGTAGAGCGGAGTAGACTTTGGAAGGGTGCCTTTACCTCTGCGTGGAAGCCAGCCTAGCTCTGATACCCTGACGGTTGGTAACTTGAGAAGTTTCAGAAGTGGTAGACTTTGCTCTCACCTGGTGCTTGCATTGCCATGAGCAGTGGCCATGATGAGATGCCCCCAAATGACTTCATGAGCCGCAGAATCGACTAGTGGCTAAGTGAGGGAGGACAGCCATGCTGGATGCCAGAGGGTAACTGCATCAGAAGTACCCTTGAAATAACGTGCCCAGAAATAACTGGAGAAATTTGACAGAGAGTGGAACCCACAATCCTTTTACCATTCCTCTGCTATTTTAAATATTCTCCATTTACATAGGATATATACAAAATTAAAACCAGTACATTTTGGTAAATGCTATAAGCGTGTACCAGATCCTATGGAAAACCAGAGGAGAAGCTCCAAAACCAGCCGGTAGAGGCAAGTCAAGAAAGAATTCTGAGGAAGATCAGTTCTGTTCTTAGGAATGTAACAAGGAAAGACATCCCTTGTTAGGAAATTGTTCTCTTTTTTTACATTTCTGACAGCTATCCAGTTTTCCTCCTTCTGAAGATATAATAATGGGATGTATTTCAAGTGTATCTAACATTCACTGAAATCATCTTAGGTCATTCCTGAAGAACTGGCAAGCATTCTGCTATGAACATAGCAATATTCTTTAAGGATCAAGATGGCTTTTTCATGCTACCAGAGAAAAATTACTCTCCTATGGACTGAGTTCAGTTTCCTTGTTAAATTATTCTTTTATGTCACAGAATATGCATCCAAGTTACATTTTCAAACTGGAACAGGCATAACTTAAAACAGTCTATTTATAAGTCATGGGGTTATAGTCTTGAATCTACCACCAGCTTAATCTCTCTTCAAATGATGGCTATAAAGAGGGTACTTAAAATAACCCAAAGATCTTGCATCACTAATGGATCATCATTATATGGTGCAGAAAACTTGACTCAGGAAGTTATAAGAATAAACATAAGGAGTCCATTATAAGCTTTCCTTTCTTGTGGTGTAACTAAATGACCTTATTATGCTACCAACTTAAAAAAATTATGTTTGTTACTTATTATTAAAAACACTTTGGAAACTACAGAGTGGATTATCAATACATTTTAAAAGAAGAGGCCAAACTCATTCTGGTTCTGCAAAAGCTCTTTCAGAACAAGATGAATATAAGTATTAAGTATCACCTGGTGAGAATAAGAAATGACATATAAATCAGAGAAGGAAAGATCATAACTTTATCTTCAAAATTCAAGATCAGCCATGAATAAAAATGTAAAAACAATCTGTACTGACAGTGGGAATGCTAAAAATTGAAGCTTGGGGTAATAAGTAGACTTTGTTTCCATCTTTCCTCTCTCCCTCTCCACTTCTCCTTCTATCCTGTAAATGGAAAAGGAACCTTGAATCACGAGTGACCTTGAACTTGGAGATCCATTAAGCTGACAAGATTATGTGCAATCTTTTATAGACAGTGAGCAGCTTCCCTCATCTCTGGCTCAAGTAGAAAAGAAGAGTAAGGAGAGAGAATAAAATAGGATTGGTGCCCTCACACTTTGCTCTTAACAGTGGGTCAGCAACTACAATGGTGGCTTAGATTGGCAGGACTAGTGAAAGAGAGGGAACAGTGGGGAGGTGGTCACCTCTTATACCAACTCACAGCTTGTACTGGATATAGTACTCTCCCAGGAACCAGGCCACACACATACAAGGCAAATATATGTTCTCACTCCAACCCTGCCTCTTTAAGAAACTTCAAGTAAAACACCTAGCAAACCCTTGTCCCAATTCCAAAATTAAGATCCTTAACAAACAAAAAACAAACAAAAAAAAAGAAAAAAAGAAAAGGAAAATGAGAGTAGGAAAGGAGAGAAAGTTACAGAGGGGAAAAGATCTATTGGTTCTACCAAATATAGGCCAAATTGTACATAATCACAAACATGTAATAACATTCATAGAGGAATGGACCAAATGTGAACTGAGAATCTACTCATTTATCTTCATTCCCGCTAAATCATGAACTAATGCCTTGAGGGCAGACAATCTCAAATTTAATCACTGACATCTTAAAGCAGTTTCTAGCATATTAGGGTTGTTGTATTTTATATAGAGATGAATAAATGACTATCTTCCAAATCAATAGTTCCCCTTTCTACCCTGTATCCTGGCCACATATCCTAGATATTCAGTGAGCTTTTTCCCTTGGCTGCCTAGGATTCCAAAGTGAAGATACTAAAATTAAAACACACATACACACACACACATACACACACACACAATGAATTTTCCTGTTTCTTTTAAAAAACACAGTATCTTCAATTGTATACTGCAGCACAAGTTCTCGGTCACTGTGTTTTCATTCCCCAGACCCAGTAAGTCACCTAGTTGGGAGGATACTTCTAAATTGCTCGAGCATCTCTTCTTGTCTCCCAATACGAGGACCCTAGTCCAGCTGCTAATTAACTGTGCCAAGATTACTGCAAAAACTTCTAGGTGGCTTCCCTGATTCCAGCCTCCTCCCCTCCAAACCACTCACTTTCCCCAGGCCATACTTCCCTCTCCCTCAGAAGATGGCGGCGTGCCTCCACTGCAGGGGCCAGATCTTACTCAGCTCAGCGTCCATTCACGTGTTTGCGATACAAGCACTCCGTTACCTCAGACTGAGGTGCCAGGAATCTCAATTTATGTTTAAAATTAGATTTCTCTGGCCTTTTCTGCATTATTTTCCTTAAATATAACTTTAGGAATCTTTGTAGTCACAAAGGAATGGAAAACTTACTTACTAAGAACAAGGCCTTGTATGGAGTTTTGCAATTCACTATATTCCAGGCTTTCTAGACCCCTGTTAATCTTTAAAAATAATTTTTTAAAAAAGTAAGGTAACAAAAAGCACTGTACAATGGGGGAAAAAAAAAACAGATGAAAAGGCAGGCGGGTGTAGTTGATGCTGGTAGGGGATGCATGGAAAGGCATAGGGAGCAGAAAGATGCAACACCAAGTTGTACATTCTTTATGCAGTTCTATTATAATTGGAAAGCTAAAAACTACAACCCACTGGCAACAGCCTGCGCTGAGTCACTGTATTCTTTGTGTACATTTTTCTAAGAGCAATCAAAATGGTAATTGTAGGACTAACTTTAGCACATGAAATCACTGTGTCTGCACGGGCGTGGAATGCGAAGTGAAAAGTAATCTCTCATTAAACCAGAAACTGCGGTTTCCGTTGTTTACAACATGCATCACTTTGTTCATTCTCAGGGGCTAGATCATGGTGCTCCTTAAGGACAGAAAACAGAGAGAAAGTGTCAGTTCCTTCCACAAAATATTTAAGAAATCCCATGAGGTTCTGCATTTTTCTCCCCACTTGTTCTAATTATATATGGAATAAAGTGTTTCCTTAAACGTATCTTTAGTACCACCCTTAAAAATGCCCCTTTCCCGGGGCGCCTGGGTGGCTCAGTGAGTTAAAGCCTCTGCCTTTGGCTCAGGTCATGATCCCAGGGTCCTGGGATTGAGCCCCACTTCGGGCTCTCTGCTCTGCAGGGAGCCTGCTTCCTCCCCTCTCTCTCTGCTTGCTTCTCTGCCTACTTGTGATTTCTCTCTCTCTGTCAAATAAATAAAATCTTTAAGGAAAAAAAATGACCTTTTCCCAAAGTAGGATCCCTATTCAAATAAACAATTAAAAGCCATTTTTAGACAATCTGAGAAATTTGGTTATGATAGATATTAAGGGATCTGAAGAATTACTGTTAATTTTGTTAAATGTGCTGATGGCATTGTGATTCTAAACCATATTTTATAGATAATGAAGTAACTTAGTAAAAATAGAACATCTGTGATTTGCTTTAAAATATGTCAGCAGGGGGGCACCTCGGTCGTCACTTAAGTGCGCAACACTTGATTTTGGCTCAGGTCATGATCTCAGAGTCATGAGATCGAGCCTCGCAGGTGGCTCCACACTGGGTATGGATCCTGCTTAAGCTTATGTCCCTCCCTCCCACTGGGGCACACTCTCTAAAAAAATAAATAATTCTTCAGCAGGAACAAAAGATAAAGAATAGAGGGAGCATAATAAATGCTGTCTGAGTGATGGATATGGAGAGATCTTCTATTTTAAATTCTTCATAATAAAAAAGTTTTTTAAAAGAATTTATTTATTTGACAGAGCACAAGCAGGGGGAAAAGCAGGCAGGCTCCCCACTGTGCAGAGAGCCCCAACTGGGGCTCAGTCCCAGGACCCTGGGGCCATGACGTGCAGACAGACGCTTAACTGAGCCACCCATGTGCCGTTAAAAAAAGTTCTTAACATCTACATGTTCTTTACGTAGAGCTCTAATAATGGTTGTAGCAGCCTAGCTGAGATGGTATTGGGGCCACAGCAGCATCGAAGTACAGAAAGATTTGCTGCAACCAGACTCTGACCAAAGCTATGTGAAAATCAGTCCAGAAAGCATCCTAAATATAAGGTCTAGAAAATATGTACATTTTATCTTGAGATAACTTCTGACTAGGAGTCTGCTTTGTCTTATCAAGGTTAAGTTTTATTTTCTTCATGTTTTGACTGAAATTATCAACTTTCCCCCCCAAAGGCTGTTTTGCTTCCTCCACCCCCCCTACAAACACTACCCATTTTACATTAAATAATTGAAACCTGCTGAAGATTCCTGCCAGGCAACCAATCCTACCACATGTGTCTTACCCATTACTCAATGGGGCTGGGGGAGGAAGTTGGGGACAAGAACACTGGATTCTTCTCCAAACAAACAATGGAGACAAAGAACAAATGAGTATCCAGCAGTGGAAAGGGAACTTTAATCTGGAGAGCTTTTCTGAGTTACATGGTTAGTTTAGCTTCAAATTACTGCTTCTCATAGCTACTTCTTCAGATAAGTAAGGGACCAGATAAGTACAAGTCAAAGATTTGGGGATACTTCCCATTGAGTTTCAACTCACTTTGTGTTTTCTTGCTGTTTCATCTCACTTTGAGTATTAATTGGTACCACAGACAATTAGTCATTTCCCCATCAACAGCCTAAAGTTCCAGCAAGCACTGGTTTCTCCACAGTTCTTCCACACCTGGGATTCCTAGACACAGAATCCGAGCTCCCCATTCAGACTATCTCAGTTTCATTTCAGTTTCTCTAGACTGGAGCCCAGGCTCCCATGTCATTAAATGCTCCCCAGATAATTCTCACCATTTTCAGATTTCAGAACCACAAAGTCTATCCATGTGCTCACTAGTGTGAACTATACTATACTAGTGTTAAATATGTTAGGAAGACAATGGTATCCTGTGAATCTGTACAAACTGTCCTCCAAGCATTAAAAAGCAACTTTAAGAATTTGTTTTTAATAAAAAATTTGGATTTTAATACAACAACAACAACAAAACACAACACAACTTGGTACAATTAGCATTCCCTTCATACCAAGTAAACCACCTCTGGAGCTTTGCTGTCCTCACAGATTGTGCCACGAACAAAACAAATCCACCTCTTATTACTAAAATGTGCTCAAATCCACAGCAAAAGAGATGTTCTGTCCTCTCTGCAAAAGTCCAGCTCTATTTCCAGATGGAGCTGCTAGGATGCCTCCTCTGCCCTTGGCAGTAGGGCCCAGGTCACAGCCTCTGGACCTGGTCAGCAGGGGTTTTATGTTGGTCTGTATTTACCAGTTTATTCTACCAATCTGAGCATCCCCCAAACAAGACCATGTGTTCTTTGTTTTCAATTACCGGTACCTAGTATGTGATAAAATTCTCTGTTCTGTATCTGCTGGGTATCACAATAACCATCTCTATTCTATTTTTTTTAAAGATTTTATTTATTTGACAAAGATCACAGTTGGCAGAGAGGCAGGCAGAGAGAAAGAGGAAGGGAAGCAGGCTCCCCGCTGAGCAGAGAGCCAGACATGGGGCTGGATCCCACGACCCCGAGATCATGACCTGAGCAGGAGGCAGAAGCTTTAACCCACTGAGCCATCCAGGTGTCCCAACCATCTCTATTCTTGGGCAGCTTAATTGAGTTGATGAGCCCATTGGTGTAGATGACAACGAAAGAAACCTGAGACTAGCTTCTGTAACTTTCTGGGACATTTTCCTTCAGTTTCTCTCTCACCAGGTCTCCTGTTTTAAGAGTTTCTCGATGTTTTTTTTTTTTCCCAACAGCTCCTAGATCTTCACTTCATGTATTAAAAACATAGCATTTTAACAATCTGGCAAGTAAAAATTGTAAATTCTAATATCTCTAATTGCAGCAATTCCTCATTGCTTAGTAGTAATAACTTTGCATTTGAGAAGGCACTCTATGCCATACTGTTTCATATGCTTTTCATGTATTCACTCAGTTAATGTTTATGAAACCTTATGAGGTACTGTTATTCCGGTTATACTGAGGGTAAAACTGAAGCACAGAGGGGTTATGTACCTTGTCCAACGTTATTCAGCTCTTAAGTGGCAAAGACAGGATTCAAACCCAAGCAGTCTGACTTTAGTGCTTAGGATAAAATAATGCTTCATAGGTGTTTTCCCTGTGCTTGAGAGGGGGGGGAATGTTTGAAAGATGGTTTCGCATATAGTTCCTTTCAAAAGGAGAACAAAGACCTGGATGGTGAAGAGGCACTGAATTCACCCATCCAGCCTCCACTGGGCTGGCCCCACTCCCACCCTCAAACCCAAGAGGGTCCCAGGTCCTACTGAGCTGCCAAGCCCATCTACCTTTTCTCACTGTTGGTCAGATATGAAATAGCAAAAATAAGGGATTAATCAAGAAAGTAATACTGAGTGCCTATTGCTGGAAGCTTCTGAAAAATAGAAAAACAGAAGTCATGACTGGCATCCTTAAAAAGAATTCGATTAGAAGGGCTGTATGAACAGGGCTTAAAACACCTACACTAACAGGCAGGGTAAGTATTAGAAAATATACAAATTAAAATTTCCTGCTTTAATCCATTAACCTCTCAACTTGTATGATCACTGAAGGCATCTGAATTGGGTCCAGTGGGCTAGGTTTCAAATGGAAGGAACGTAAGTAGTAAAGGCGTTTTAGAAGGGAGGAAACAAAAAACAAAATAAAGAAAAAGCCTTACAAAAGCAAATGCTTTGGAACCATAAACCCTGAAGTTCAGCTGGAGCATAGAGTAAAAACTTGATGGTCTCAGACGGCCGTAAAGGCAGGTTGAGTCCAGATTAAACAGTGCATGAAATATCACACTAAGAAAACTAGTCTCCAGGCATTAGTTCCTAAAATCTGAGCAACATTATGACAGCACCAGAGAGTAACCATAGGAAGACTAATCTGGTTTGAAGTGTAAAACTAATGGAAAGAGGGGGGTAATAAATCAAGAAAGATCACTTAAGAGTATAATAATTACAACTAAAATATTGATCTGGGCCAGAACACTGGTGAGGAGAAATTCAACAAAGGGTGGATTTGATTGTGAACCAAAAACTAACAAGTGTTGATAATACAGAGTATACAGGATCTGAACGAGAGACAGTATTTTAAGATGTAGTCAACAACTTCCAACCTGGGGAAGAGAATTGAGTTATCCTTAAAATCAGCATTGAGCAAGAGGACAGTCTGGAGTTGTGGGTCCCACCTGTTTAGCTCTTGCTGGGGGAAGTCCTATAGAATATTCACTTTCAAGCCAAGTTGGCCTAGACAGTGGAACTCTCTAGCATACAAACGAAAATACAGGGCTTGTCGGAGAGATGTTAAAGTTATCAAACAATATTGGAAAGCCCCAAAGCATGAACTGAAATCCGGTTTCTTCTCTTTGCCACGTTTTAGAAGATATTAAAGAATGAATGCATGGGAAAAAAGAACTCTGTGGGGATGGGAATTTTTTTTTTCCAAAAAGGTGGACAATGAAAGGAATGCCAAGAACCAAAATTGTATTTTAAGGGTTGCAAGGTCAAAGGGTGTTTTTATTTTCTATGTAATAGTGAAGATACTTAAAAACTTCTCAAAGTCAAAGGGGGCAGTGCCAGGGAATAAGCAGAAGATAAAACATGGAACAGATCACTTCTGAACAAAAAGCTAGGAGAGGGACCAAAAGTACAGGTAAAAACAACAGGCTTCATTTCATGTGAACTAGCAGGAAAAAGTGAATTGAAAAGAATGGGTAACTAAACCAAGAAGTTTTTAAGTAGAACAGCATATGGCAACAGGAAAGTACATGTGTAGTTAAAATGAAAAAAGATTAGTGAGCACTAAGTGTACAGCTTTGTCCCTCTTGGTAAAGTAAGTGTGGCAAGCTTGTCATCTAAGGGATGAGAGTATGGAATAAAGACCAAGACAGCAGAGAACCATATGGAAGGTATGGGAGGAGGGCGCAGTAGAATCCAAAACCAATGATGACAAGATCTCCAAAGAGTAGTAAATCCCACTTGTGGGCAACACCCCTTAGCAGTTTGAGATTTGCATCACCAAAAGGTCAAAGGGGAGATCAATAAGATAACAAAGACCTGGGCACCTGTACCCCCAGTGTTTATAGCAGCAATGTCCACAACCGGCAAACTATGGAAAGAGTCCCGACATCTATCGACAGATGAAAGGATAAAGAAGATGTTGTGTGTGTGTGTGTGTGTGTGTGTGTGTATAGTGTGTATATATACATACATATACATTCCATTGCATATATGCAATGGAATGTATATATACATACATATACATTCCATTGCATATATGCAATGGAATATTACTTAGTCATCGAAAAATAAAGTCTTGCCATTTGCAATGGTGTGAATGGAACTAGAGGGGATTATGTTAAGCAAAATAAGTCCATCAGAGAAAGAATTATATGATCTCACTCATATGTGAAATTTAAGAAATAAAACAGGATCATAGGGAAAGAGAAGAAAAAAATAAAATAAGACAATATCAGAGAGGGAGACAAACCAGAAGAGACTCTTAATCATAGGAAACAAACTGAAGGTTGCTGGAGGGGAGCTGGGAGGGGGGTGGGGTAACTGGGTGATGGACGTTAAAGAGGGCATGTGATGTATTGAGCACTGGGTGTTACGTACAATGATCAATCACTGACCTCTACATCTGAAACTAATTATACAGTATAGGTTAATAGAATTTAAATTTTTTTAAAAAAGATCATAAAGAGCACAGCCTGGAAGGTGATTTTTAAGGAGCAAATTTGTCACTCCCCTCCAAAATTCATGTTGCTGCTCTCTAATCCCAATATGATAATATTTGGAGGTGGGGCCTTTGGGAGGTAATTAAGTCACGAGAGTGAAACCCTTTGTGAATAGGATTGGAGCCCTTCTAAGAAGGGACCACTGACCTGGCTAGCCCTCTCTCTACCACGTAAAGCTACAAGGACATGCGGAAATGGCTGGCTGCCACAGGGAAGGAGATCCTCACTGAAAAGGACCACGCTGGCTTCTAGATCTCAGATTTGCAGCCTCTAGAACTGTGAGAAGTCTGTTTCTATTGCTTATAAGCCACCTATGAGATTCTGTTATAGGAGCCCAAATGGACCAACATAAGGTCTACCAATACAATATGCTGACAGGAAAAAAAGAAAAGTAGGGATCTGTGGTTACAAAGAGCTCAACGAAGGAAGTCAATTAAGGAATTGTAAAGAAGGGTTGAGTCATATAAATTGCATTCAGGAGAAGAAGATGCAAATTTGAGAACTGAGAATGAGAAGGGTGTTCAGAGTCATTTCAATAACTAAAGAGATAAGGAGACCAAAGCCAAGTTCTCAAAGGTCACCAACATGGTACCGACGGGCGCTGAGTTCAGAGGAACGCTGTGACCCATGAGAAGAGGCTCGCAGAGGATGGTGAAGGGATGCCCTGGAGGTCCGTGCATGGTGCCAACACACAGAAGGCAGAAGTAGTGGTCATAGACCACAAAGGAGGAGATGGGCCAATAATGGCGGTGGGAAATGTGGCGAAGACAGAGCACAGAGAAAGGAGAAGGAATCTTTCCTTTTCCAAGGAAATCTGGAGAAATGAAGGGAGGAAGGACTTCACGAGGAGAGCATTCCAGAAAAGAGGCATTATGGCCTACAACCCAGATTTCCTGCTGGCTCAGTTCTGGTGCTCCTTACATGTGCGGTTCATGGATGGCGAACAGATGGAGAAAGTCATTATACAGAAATAGGAGGGACTTTGCCACTGACACTGCTTTCTCCTGACACCTAGGGAATGGGAGTGACAAAGCGGGGAGCCTGGGGCAGCAAGGAGCCCTGTTCTTAAAGAGGATTAGTCTGCATCCCGGGCAACAGTGATAGGTAACAGATGAGGGAAGGACCGGCAGCCTGGGAAACAGAACAAAACCGGGCAGCTGGGGGATCAGGGCTTTGCTTGGAGTCAGGCCCACTGGAGATCCTGGTCCCATCACATGTGAGCTCGAAGGACTGACTTCACCCCTTCGCTCCCTTAAAGCACTGCCTGGGAGCTTCCAAATGCATAGCAAGTGGCTGCTGCCAGGAGCAAGTAAATGACTGAGTACTGGTCAAGCAGGGGCTGGGACACACTAAGTATACACAAACTGCAGGAAAAATAAACGGTAGCTAGCATGACACGGCACGAGGAGGCACAGAGGCGGCTCAGACAGAGGCTGTGGAGAGCGGGGGGCAGTGCAGGGAAGCAGGGGGTGGGGAGATGGGGGGAGTGGGGGGGCGGTTGGACAGGAGTGACTACTCCGCAGCAAGTGTCTGATCAACGGGACCTTCAAACCTTAGGAATCTGTACTCACTCTGCAGAGGGAGGTTCGTTTTGATTAAAATCCTTGCACTATTTACATGGAACGGTAATGCTTTGTCACTCTAAGATCCTGTCGAAGCGTCCGAGAGGCAGGGGCTGGGCTGGCTGGTAGACAGAGCCCCGCTGTGGGGTTTCTTGCTTGGACAACCCCATGATCTTGTTTCACTGCCTTGTTTCTCCAATGCTGGCAAACAAGGCATCCTATTTTGTTCCTAATAAGGAACAAAATAAATGGTTTCAAAACTCTATCTAAAATATTGCATTGCTCTTTCTGCTAAAGGACTACAGGGAAATGGTTATTTTAGTTTGATTAGAATTTTTAACCAATGTACTTTGGGGGGGAAAGTACTATCTTGAGGGAAAAAAAAAAACAAAAAAAACAAATACACTTAGCACCTCTCGCCCTGAAACCTGCCAACATTCTCTCAACCCACGTTTAATAGGAAAGAAAATTAAAGAGCTAACCATGACAACTTGGCTGAACGCTCTCATTGTGACAGCCAGGCACGAAGCAGAGGAACATGAGAGCTGGGGCGTGGTCAGGGCTGTCCATGCAGGGGTGAGGAGAGGGGTCTCTGCGTGGTGAGTCAGTGCCAGAGAAAAGTAAACCAAAGAACCACTTGAAGGAAACATTATTGTCATGACCAAAATCTTAAGGGATGTTATATGGATAAAAGCACATTTGAATCATTATCAATAGCAACTTGAGAACATAGAAAAGCTCTGTTTTACACACACAAAAACCCCCCACACAATTTTTTTTTTTTTTAACAGAATTTAAACCCAAGTTTCTCTCTTGATTACAAAGCCCATGTATTAGACCCCTGGATTCAAAATCTGAATGCTCTGAGAATATTAATTCCTTTTTTCCTTTATTATATATATAGAATGATACATTCAAGCTTATAAAGAATATAAAGAAGTAAGTTCATTCACTATTTGCAAATACTGAAACTTACAAATATTAACACTTTAGGGGGTGAGGCATGAGGTACGTGTGTAGAACTGTGTGTTCTACACACAGTTGCCACACAAGCTTAGCTGAAGTATAGTTACCTTTTTTAGACATTAAAAAGATAGCCATCTTGTCTGTGTATGTCACATTGATATATACATCTTAAATGGTAAAAGATTTTTTTCCCCCTACATCTACCTAAGTGAGTTGCAGGGGGAAAATATGTGAACAATTTGCTAACTGCTTACTCCATTCAGATTGCCATAGAGTCGGCACCCCAGGAGATAAAACTGTATAATATAAAACAGCTCCATTTTAAACCTCCTTCCTACCTTACCATCTTTATTCATTGACCTCGAGGATCCCTGTATCTCAGGTTCACATCAGTTAACACCCAATAAAAGGTGAAACACCTCTTACCCTGAAGAGGGAAAAAGCCAAGACAGGGAGAGTTAAAGGTGAATAATCCCTGTTCCGGACAGTGGCCACAGCAGCGGCAGCCACTCTGGGGGAGACTCGCCCGCACACATCTCACGGAGTATGGAAGCCATTTGTGAATGAGTAGCCATAATTTCGGCCCGGGGCCTTGTGCAAAAGAAAACGTTTGTACATTTGCAGAACAGTATAATATGACTTCACAAATGCAAAGATTGAATGTGTTATCCTTTATCTTGGATTATAATATCTGGGGTTTGATTGCCTTGTGAAATGTCCAAATCCAGAACAATTACAGATTTTTCTCACGCCACATATACCATGAAATACTTAACAAATACTTCTTCAGACTGTTCAGAAGATTAGAAAGGAAGAAAATTGTCCATTCAGTGGGAGACAAAACCATTAAGATGTGAACAGGATACAATGTATAGAGGAAAAACAAAGAACTCAGACTGGCAATGAAAATGGTCATGGGTCATTTTTTACATCATTAGTCTAAGAAAGGAACAATCTTCTCTCCTAGTCAGCCATGTCAACTTTTCCTGTGGGTTAAACTTAGCACCTAGGAGACAAAAGCATTGTTGTGAAATACTACACTACTAACCACACGGGCACACCCATATTCTGAAATGGTTCAGACTTCAAATCCATAATTCAAGTCTGACCCAGTGCATTGATGCCGTTCTGCCAAATTATACATGGAACAGGCAAGAATTTAAACACTCATCCTACAAATTCACTTTTCCAATGTAATTGTCAAGGGCAATCTATATTATATACAGGCTTTCTAGAAATAAACCATTTGGGTGTGCAGACAAAACACTACATTTTTACTGAGTCCGCAGTCTTAATTAAAAAAAAAAAAAATCCGGGTCATTTGCAAGGATACTATTGATTCCAAATGTTTAGAGAGAAAAAAAAGTCAAAGAAGGTAAAGAGAAAAGAAGAGGAAAAGGGCAGGAGTCAGCACCTGGAGAGAGACGTGCATGTTTGGGACACAGGAAGCAGGAAGTTGTTCCTTGGGCAATGGTCACCTTGTGGGAGCAGGACTAGCACTTAGAAATATTTTTATATTTCTATATATTATATTTCTTTATATATTTTATATTTCTATATATTATATTTCTATATATATTTTATATATATATTATATTTCTATACTGTGCCTGGGTGACTCAGTGAGTTAAAGCCTCTGCCTTCGGCTCAGGTCATGATCCCAGGGTCCTGGGATCGAGCCCCGCATCGGGCTCTCTGCTTGGTGGGGAGCCTGCTCCACACCCCCCACCCCGCCTACTTGTGATCTCTCCCTCTGTCAAATAAATAAATTAAATTAAATTAAAAGTAAAATAAATAAAATAAATATTTTTATCACCTTCCTGCCCTTCAGTATCATTTAATATAAACTGTGTGCCTTACCCAGGATACAAAATATTATTAATGATTGGGGAGGTTAATCACATGCCAAAAAAACGTATTCAAAACTTTCAATATTAATAAAAATATTTAAATAGCAATTTTTAATCCTGCTTTTGACAGAGGCCGTGCCAAATATATTAAGGGGAATACAGGGCAACCTGTGATCTCATGTGTTGTTGCAGAAGTTCTATCTTCTTAAAACGAGAATTTGCACTCTTCACCATACACGCCCCTCAAAACACCTCAAGGAAAATTCCGAAAAGGCTGCTGGGCAGTGTGCTGCTTCGTAGAGAATAAGTTGGTAAAGCTGATGCAATTTAAGGGGAAGCCCGTGGTCCACTCTATTTATAATATTCACCTAAAGTCATGCAAAAAGTTAAGGGATTAACCCCATCAAGATTTGCCTTTATTGGGACGCCTGGGTGGCTCAGTTGGTTAAGCAGCTGCCTTCAGCTCAGGTCATGATCCCAGCGTCCTGGGATCGAGTCCCACATCGGGCTCCTTGCTCAGCAGGGAGCCTGCTTCTCCCTCTGCCTCTGCCTGCCATTCTGTCTGCCTGTGCTCGCTCCCTCTCTCTCTCTGATAAATAAATAAAATCTTTAAAAAAAAAAAAAAGATTTGCCTTTATTAAAAAGAGAAACTATCTACATATAAGGGACATGCTTATGTCCATTTGCTAAATAATTCTGCAGAAAACGAAGGACAGCTAGAATTTTTTTGTTCTTATTATTTGTTAAGTACTATGTTAAACACTCTGGAGGGATCACACTCTAAGCCCTACAACCACCGTAAGGAGGCAGGCACTGTTCACATTCACCTAACAGGAAAACGGAGGCCAGAAAAGGCTGAGTGACTTGCCAAGGACATACAGCTTAGACCTGAGAGGCTACCCCTTCACCAGCCTGCCTCTCTCTATGTGCCCCAAGGCAACTTAGAAGAGAAGTCCTGAGGGACACCTAGGTGGTTCAGTGGGTTAAAGCCTCTGCCTTCAGCTGGGGTCATGATGCTGGGGTTCTGGGGCTGAGCCCCACATCAGGCTCTCTGCTCTGCAGGGAGCCTGCTTCCTCCTCTCTCTCTCTCTCTCTCTATCTCTCTGCCTGCCTCTCTGCCTACTTGTGATCTCTATCTGTCAAATAAATAAATAAAATCTTAAAAAAAAAAAAATCTTGAGGGGCTTCAAGGAAGCAAACTCTAGGGCTGGGACGGGAAGTGGATCTCGCCTTTCAATATCCAACTTTACATCTCCCTCGAGGCGACCCGAGAACTCGATAGTTAAAATTAGAAATATCGAAGTCAGAAAGAAACTGAAATTTTAGAAAATCTACTAGAGTCAGGGAAAATATTTTTCTAAGTTCCAACATTTCAAACAATCATTTTCACCTACCTGGAATCTTGACTTTCCAGAAGGACTCATTTTTCAGAGTTAGGGATAGCTTAAACTTGACTGTACCTTTAAATCCCTGACATTTAGAGGAAACACAAGCAGCTCTTTCCATTTCTTTCTTTCTTTTTAGTCCAAGCTGGGAATTACAAAACTTGAAAGAAATTTTCTATCTTGTACATAATTCTATAATCTCAGGAAAACAAATAACAACAAAAACACTAGGCCACCTACTTTTTCCACTATGCTCAGTCAACATTGAGAAATCATTGCACTGTCCAAACCACTTGTGTTTCCAGGATATATTTGTTTTCTACCTAGTGCATTTTCAAATAGAATTTCCAGAGCCAGGAAGCGCCTTCCAAGCGAAAACAAACTGCTTTTTGCTCACATGTATTCAAGTGCTAAAATGTTAGCTTTCATAAGATTTTGAACTTGAGATATAGATCACTTCATTATAATACCGCTTAATTTTAAAAAGAGTTTTATTTTACAGAGCTTCATTTTAAACGGAAGAATAAGATTCATCATTTTGAATAATTTGTCACTCCTATCACAGGATCCTACTAAGTCGCTGCCGTGTAACTGTTAAAAAATGAGTAGCGAGAGCATGAACATGCAGACCGATGAAGCAAATATTATAAAATATGAAATTTTTATTCTCAGCTGTGAGTATGTGACTGTTTATTTTAGGATGTTTATGTTTCTGATTATTTCCAGTTCAGCAAAATTAGAAGGGGGGAAAAATTTTTTAAACAACAAAAGGAGGCAAGGTGGCATTAATCAAATCCCATTTGGAATGAACCAAGACACAGAGTGCAAGCATGAACACATGAAGCGGTCTCCCGGAAAACGGCTGCCGCTTCCTGGGAAATGGTGAACAGGACCTGACACCTGACTGGGCTGGATCTTCTGTTCCTAGCTCACAACCTCTGCATGGGGGGAAAAGAAAAAAAGAAAAAAAAAAAGGCAGTGCACTATGCTTCAGGAGAACAGGAAAAGTTACCCACACCTACAAGGATGGAAGCCCACAAGGATGGCAGAATCGCTTGGGGGAAAGAAAACGTTTCTCCCTTGCTTTCTCCTGGGCTCTCCTTTGCCAGCATGAACTTTCCGATTTCTTCCCAGGAGATGAATTACAGTGATGGCTCCAGCAACATGCCACAAATGAATCAAGAAGTGAGGAACCCTCTTACACCATAAAATCAAAACCACATGTAAGGATGTGTGTAAGAGCTAGAGAACGCTGCAGGGCTTTCAGCAATGGCCAAAGCTGCTCCCCCCCACTGTACCCCGATCCCACCAATAACACATTTGGCAGAGAAAAAGAAAGACTCACGGAAACGTTGAGAGAATAAACACTGGGAGCTAGTATGTTTTGAAAGTGCCCCTGAATCTTAAAAGAGGTTGCCTATGACTATCATCTAGACAGAGTGTCACTGGCAATCGCGGACTTGAGAACTGTCACAGAGACAGTTTGTGGGGGTAGAAATCAACACTCTAAATTTAGTACAGTTGAAGTTTGGGGTTGGGGGCTCGGGCAGCAAAGAAAAAAAGGGCATGGAAAAATTTGTTTTCTTTTAAACTGGCTGCTGCTTCTGTATGCAAAAAAAATGTGGGTACTAAGAAATGCCCAATGATTGAAAAAGACGTATCTCATATACTACCTATTGTCTAAAAGCCTCATCAGTAAAAATAGTCACTCACAGAGAAAATCCGTGACTGTTTGAAGGGTAGGACAGAGGGCCCAGGCGTATCAGGGCCAGTATGTTGAGAGGACAGGACAAAGTAATTGTGAATTTCCTCCTAGGAAGTGAAGAAGTCACATGGGGACTCTGCTCTGCAGAGACAGACAGAAGGGGAAGTAAAAACCACAGAGTCAAATTTATTCTTTTGACATGAGGCCCAGAAAGATTCAAGGACTATAGTCACAGTGAGAGGTGGAGCCCATCCAGAGAGATCTCGAACCCAGGACTCCTGCCTCAGAAGTCAGCAGTTTCTACTAGATTCTCACCTAAGTACTCAAGTCACATGCACAAAAGTTCTGGAAATCTACTGTTAGCAGCATAATGTCCATAGCAAACAACACGGCATTAAAATTAAGATGTAATTTAATTCGCTCAAAATTTGCTAAGAGGATAGATCTTATGCCCACTTTTCTTACTACAAAATAAATAGCAAAGAAAGGCAGGAGAAAACTTGTGCAGGTGATGAATAGGTCTGTGGCCTTGACAAAGGTGATGGTTTCACAGGGGTATACATATCCCCAATTCATCAAATCATATACATTAAACACATACAGATTGTACAAGCAGGGTTAAGTAAATTGAAGTTCAGAAACTTCTACTAAACTAAGCCATGTACATGTTAAAGTAGTAGTTCATGTAATTTTTATTTTTAATTTTTAAAAATTCTTATTGTGTTATTTTGTCACCATACAACATCATTAGTTTTTGATGTATAATTTTTAAAAAGTAAAAATGCTGTAATTTGTAAAGGAAACTTTTAGATTTTCAGCAGGTGGAATATTTCTAATGTAACTCCTTTTCGCAGGGAAATAAACCTATTTATGTAAAACTGGGTAACAGAGAGAGCTAGGAAACTGAACATATGCTGACTCAGAGTTCTAGATCAACATGTTTCCATGAACTCATTACTTTTTTACTATAAGGTGCATTCTGCACCTTTGCAAGCAGCCTACTGGTTTCTCTAAGCACACACATTTTCTGTTCTTCCCCCACAAGCAGCTAGTTTGAAGGAAAAAGCTCCTTTGTTTGAGAAATTCAAACTTACCTACGATTTTGAGCAAACTTCTACCAGAGCTGTATTTGTCAGCACCACGCTCAATGATGCCAGATCAATAAAATCGCATGTTTTCTCGAATTCCTAGGTAGTTCAGAAGTACCTTAGGGGCTCGCTGGAATTAGAATTCATTTTTAAAAGACACTATTTCAGGGAATCTTCCAAAATCGTGAATGGACAATTTCTTAGAGGCTTGCTTGTGGTTGCAGCTCTGAGCAAGAAGACATCCAGAGCAAGCAAGTGGAAAATCTAATTAGCAGCAGCTAACGGCCAATGGGCTCCCTTGATGCCTGGCGCAGCGTGTGGGGGTTAATGCAGGCAGGCAGGGGTGGGGTGCTGCCGTGCAGCCTCTGAGTCTCACAACAGAACCTAGCAGGTGAGCACCAACGCCCCCACTACGCCAGAGTGGAACAGAGTCACGGAGATGGGAAATGAACTAACCAGTGTTCCGGAATAATTAAGAGGCGGTAGAATTTTTGGCAAAAAGTTTTGGACCAAATGAATAGAAATATGAATTTACTATTGAAAGGATTCTTGGGGCCATTTAGTCCAACACTTTATTTTTTTTTAAGATTTTATTTATTTGACAGAGTTCACAAGTAGGCAGAGAGACAGGAGGAAGCAGGACTCAATCCCAGGACCCTGAAATCATGACCTGAGCCAAAGGCAGAGGCTTAACCCACTGAGCCACCCAGGCGCCCCTAGTAAACCATTGGCCACACTAATCCAAAAGAAAAGAGAGAAAGCCCAAATTTATAAAATTATGAATGAAAAGGGAGAGATCACAATGAACACCAAAGAAGTAGAAACAATCATCAGAAGTTATTATCAACAGTTATAGGTCAATAAGCTAAGCAACCTAGATGAAATGGATACATTCCTGGAAAACTATAAACTCCCAAAATTGAACCAGGAAGAAATCGACAACCTGAATAGACTGATACCTAGTAACGAGATTGAAGCAGTGATCAAAAACCTCCCAAAAGTGCAATTGCTGGGTCATAGGGCATTTCTATTTTCAACATTTTGAGGAACCTCCATGCTGTTTTCCAGAGTGATTCACAGACCTGGGGATAAAAATATATGTATATAAAAAATATATGTTTATAAAAAATAAAAAATTAAAAAAAAAAAAAAAACCTCCCAAAAAAACAAGAGCCCAGGACCTGACCGATTCCCTGGGGAATTCTACCAAACTTTCAAAGAAGAAATAACACCTATTCTCCAGAAGCTGTTTCAAAAAATTGAAGCAGAAGAAAAACTTCCAGACTCTTTCTGTGAAGCCAGCATTACCCTGATCCCCAAACCAGGCAAAGACCCTACCAAAAAGGAGAATTTCAGACCAATATCACTGATGAATATGGATGCTAAGATTCTCAACAAGATCCTAACAAACAGGATCCAACAGCACATTAAAAAGATTATCCACCATGACCAGGTGGGATTCATCCCTGGGCTACAAGGATGGTTCAACATTCACAAATCAATCAATGTGATAGAACAAATTAATAAGAAAAGAGAGAAGAACCACATGGTCCTCTCAATTGATGCAGAAAAAGCATTTGACAAAATCCAGCATCCGTTCCTGATTAAAACGCTTCAAAGTATAGGGATAGAGGGAACATTCCTGAACTTCATCAAATCTATCTATGAAAGACCCACAGCAAATATCATCCTCAATGGGAAAAAGCTCACAGCCTTCCCGTTGAGATCAGGAACACGACAAGGATGCCCACTCTCACCACTCTTGTTCAACATAGTATTAGAAGTCCTAGCAACAGCCATCAGACAACAAAGAGAAATAAAAGGTATCCAAATTGGCAATGAAAAAGTCAACCTCTCTCTCTTCGCAGAGGACATGATTCTTTATATGGAAAACCCTTTATTTTAAATGGGCTCTCTTTCTCTCCCTATTTCTGTCACTCTGTCCCTCTCCCTGTGTCTGTCCCTGTCCCTCACTCTGTCTATCCCTGTCCATCCCTGTCCTGTCCATCCTTGAGTCCCTGTCCTTGTCTGTCCCCCTCCGGCCCTTTCTCCGTCCCCCTCCCTCTGTGCCTCTCCCTGCCTGTCCCCCGCCCCATCCCTCTCCCATCCACCTCCCTGCCCCTCCCCCATCCCTATCCATCCTCCTCTGTCCCTGCCCAGTCCCCTCTGTCTCTGTCTGTCCCTCTCTGTCCCTGTTCCTCACTCTGTGTGTCCCTCTCCATCCCATCCATCCCTGTCCTGGCCCATCCCTGTGTCCCTGCCTGCCCCCCCCTCTGTCCCTCTCCCTGCCCATCCCCCTCTGTCCCTGCCTGTCCCTGCCCATCTCCATCCCTCCTTGTCCCTGTCCCTCACTCTCTCACTCCATCTCTCTCCCCTCCCTCATCTGTCTCTCCCCCATCCCCCATCTGTCGTGTCTCCCCCCATGTATCCATCTCCCTCCCTCTCGGTCCATCTCTGTCCATCTCTCAGTCCATCTCAGTCCATCTCAGTCCATCTCTCTCTCTCTCTCTCTCTCTCTCAATCCAACTCACTCTCTCTTGCTCTCAGTCTCTCTTTCCAGATCCATCTCTCTCTCTTGCTCACTCTTGGTCTCTCTCGGGGTCCATCTCTCACTCTCTCCTCCTCTCTATGGGCCCATCTCTCTCTCTCTCGCTATGTCCATCTGTGCGTGTGTGAGAGAGTGTCTCTACGTGTGTGTGTGTGTGTTTGTATGTGTGTGTGTCAACCCGTGTCTGTGTGAGTCTCTGTGTGTGTGTGAGCGTGAGTCTCTGTGTGTGTGTGAGCGTGAGTCTCTGTGTGTGTGTGAGCGTGAGTCTCTGTGTGTGTGTGAGCGTGAGTCTCTGTGTGTGTGTGAGCGTGAGTCTCTGTGTGTGTGTGAGCGTGAGTCTCTGTGTGTGTGTGAGCGTGAGTCTCTGTGTGTGTGTGAGCGTGAGTCTCTGTGTGTGTGTGAGCGTGAGTCTCTGTGTGTGTGTGAGCGTGAGTCTCTGCGCGTGAGTCTCTGCACGTGAGTCTGTGTGTATCTGAGTCCAAGTGTCTCTCTGTATGTGAGTCTCTCTGTATGAAAGAGTCTACGTGTGTGTGTGAGAGAGAGTTAGAGAGAGTGAGTCTGTGTGTGTGTCTGAGTCTCCCTGTGTGAGTTTCTCTGTGTCTCTGTGTGAGTCTCCGTGTGTTTGAGTTTCTGTGTGTGTGAGTCTCTCTCTCTCCCCATCAGTCTCTCTCACTGTGTATGTACGTGTGTGTGTGTGTGTCTGTGTGTGAGAGTCTCTGTGTGATTCCAGTTGTGTGTGTGTGTGTGTGTCTCTGTGAGTCGCTCTCTGAGTCTGTGTGTCTCTCTTTCTGTGTGTGAGTCTGTGTGTGTGTGTCTATGTGAGTCCCTCTCTTTGTGAGTCTGTGTGTATCTCTCTGTCTCTGTGTGAGCCTCTGTGTGTGCGAGTCTGTGAGTGGTGTTAGGTCTCTATGTGTGTCCATGTATGTGTGTAAGCCTGTGTAAGCCTCTGAGTCTTTGTGAGCCTCTGTGTGTCTCTGTGAGCCTCTAAGTATCTGAGTCTCTGTATGTCTAAGTCTCTGTCCCTCTGTGTCCCTGTGTGAGTCTCTGTGTGTGGGTCTTTCTGTATGTGTTTTTATGTGTCTCTATGTGTGAGTCTCTGAGTCTGAGTCTATATGTGTGTGTGTCTGTGTCTGTGAGTCTGTCTCTCTCCCCCTCTTCCTCTCTCTCTCTGAGTCTGTGTGTGTGTGTGTGTCTGTGTGTGTCTCTCTCTATGACTCTCTGGGTGTGTGTGTGATTCTCTCTGAGTCTCTGTGTGTGAGTCTCTCTCTGTGAGGCACTGTGTGAGTCTGTGTGTGTATGTAAGGGGGATGGGTCTCTCTTTGTGTGAATCCGTGTATGTGTAAGCTTGTGTGAGTAAGCATGTGTGAGCCTCTGAGCCTCTGTGTCTCTGTGAGTCTATGTGTGCACGTAAGAGTATCTGTGTGGGTGAATCTGCGTCTGTGAGTCTCTCTGTGTGAGTCTCTCCCTGTGTGTGAGTCTGTCTCTCCCTTTGTGTGAGTCTCTGAGTCTGTGTGTGTGTGTTTCTGTGTATGTTTATCTCTGTGTGTCTGTCCCTCTGTGATTCTCTCCCTCCTTGTGTGTGTGTGTGTGTGTGTGTGTGTGTGTGTGAGACCGAGAGAGATAGAAACAGACAGAGAGAGAGAGTCTGTTTGTCTCTCTGTGTGTGAGTCTGTTTTTCTCTGTGAGTCTATCTCTGAGTCTCTCTCTCTTTGATTTTGAGTCTCTCTGAGTCTGTCTCTCTGTAAGTCTTTCTGTATCTCTGTGTGTATGTGGAGGGGGTCTCTGTGGAGGGGGGTCTCTGAGTGACTGTCTCTGTGTGAGAGACTCTGTGTGTGTGTGTGTGTGTGTGTGTTAAAGAGAGAGAGAGTGCGCACCTGTGAGAGAGCGCCTGTGTGTGTGTGAGAGAGCTTGTGTGTGTGTGTGTGTGTGTGTAGTGTATAAGAGCCTGTGTGTGTGTGAGAGAGCCTCTGTGAGTCTGTGTATATCTGTGTGTCTGTGTGTACGTGAGTCTCTGAGTCTGTCTCTCTGTGTAAGTCTCTGTGAGTCTGTGTGTGTGTCTCTGAGCGTCTGAGTGTCTGTGTGTGAGTCTCTGCGTGTGAGTCTGTGTATGAGTTTCTCTGTGCATGAGAGTGTCCTCTGTGTGAGGGTCTCTGAGAATGTCTGTGTGAGAGTGTCTTTCTGTGCATGTGAGTCTGTGTGCATGAGTCTTCTCCAAGTGTCTCTCTGTGAGTCTCTCTCTGGGTGAGTCTCTATGAATCTGTGTATAAGTGTGAGATAGAATGTATGAGTCTCTTTCTCCACGTGTGTGTGAATGTATGTGTGAGTCTTTCTACCCATGTGTATCTGTGTCTGTGTGTGTGTATGTGAGAGTCTGTGTGTTTGTGTACACATGCATGTGAGATTCTCTCTCCCCAGGTGAGTGTGTATGTGTGTGTGTGTGTGTGTGTGTGTATGTATGTCTCTCTCTCTCTGGGTGAGTGTCTCTCTTTCCATGTGTGTTTGTGTATTTGTATATGTGTGTGAGTCTGAGTTTGACTGTGTATCTCTGAGTGTCTGTGTCTGAGTGCGTCTGTATGTGTGTGTCTGTATATGTGTCTCTGTGTATCTGAGTGTATCTCCCTCTGAGGGTGTGGTGAATGTTTCTCTGTCTCTGTGAATGCCTCTGTATGTGTTTGTGTCTGTGCCTCTCTGTCCACAGGTACCTTAGTGCCTCTCTGAGTGCATATGTGAGAGTGTCTCGTGTACAGTGTGCATGTCTCTCTCCGTGTGTGTGTGTGTGTGTGTGTGGTGTGAGGACGTTTCTCCCACCATGTCTCTTTCTCTCTCACGCAGAGAGCTCAGCCAGGAACCTCTTACCCCTCTTTCTCTGCCTGCCTCTCTGCCTACTTGTGGTCTCTGTCTCTCTCCAACAAATAAATAAAGTCTAGGGGAGAAAAAGAAAGAAAGAAAGAAAGAAAGAAAGAAAGAAAGAAAGAAAGAAAGAAAGAAAGAAAGAAAAGGACCACTTTATAAGTAGCCCAGATTTTTTTTTTCTTTTTCTTTTTTAATTTTAAAGATTTTAGAGAGCACAGGGCACAGCTCAGGAGGGGTAGAAGGAGAGAATCTTCAAGGGGATTCCCTGTTGAGTGCAGAGCCCTATATAATATCCCACAACTCATGAGATCATGACCTGAGCTGAAACCAAGAGTCAGACATTTAACCAACTGAGCTACCAGGTGCCCCAGATTTATTTGAGAGAAGAAGAGAGAAAAGAGAGAGAAAGAAAGGGGCGCCTGGGTGGCTCCGTGGGTTAAGCCTCTGCTTTCGGCTCAGGTCATGGTCTCAGGGTCCTGGGATCGAGCCCCACATCGGGCTCTCTACTCAGCAGGGAGCCTGCTTCCCCCTCTTCCTGCTTGCCTCTCTGCCTACTTGTGATCTCTGTCAAATAAATAAAACTTAAAAAAAGAGAGAGAGAGAGAGAGATGGGGAGAGAAAGAGATGGAGAGAGAAAGAAAAAAGAAAAAAGGCAGGTAAGAAGAGAAAGAGCAAGAGAAAAAGAGAAAGCAAAAGAGCAAGAGGAAGAGGGAAAGAGTGAGAGCAAGGATGAGAAAGGAGAGAGAAAGAACCTGTGAGCGGGGGGGGAGAGGGGATCCTTAAGCAGACTCCCTGCTGAGCACAGAGCCCATCAAGGGGTTCAATCTCAAGACCCTGAGATCATGACCGGAGCCAAAAATCAGGAGTGGGATGCTCAGACGACGGAGCCCCCCACATAGCCCTCATGTTTAAGTGTTAACTTATGTCCCCATTTTCATAAACTCTTTTTCTAGATAATCATTCACTTCTCCCCCTCTGAACCCAGAAGACATTTCTCATCTGCATTATTCTTTGGCCATTCTTAGATTTTTTTGGCAGACCGCTATTGATAGCCTGCATTTATTTGTTCAAAATAATAATCAAAATAATTTGTTCAAAATACTAATTTGTTCAATAATAATAATTTGTTCAAAATAGTCTTTCCTAACTGCCACAGGCTAAGTATTGTACTAAGCACTGACGACACGTGGAAAAGTTCCCATGGCTTTGGACCTTCTGTTCTGAAAGCCACATGGGGCTTTGGATTGGACAGAATTGGAGAGGGCCGTGCAAGCTTTCCCCCCAGCTTTACGGAGGTAGAATAGGCAGATAAATGTGTAATATTACTGAAGTGTACACGACTGGATAGACATCTACATTGTGAAAAGACACCACCACGTTCATTAACACACCCATCGCCTATCGCACTCTTGCTTGGCTGAGAACACATTCTACTCTCTTAACACTATTTTTATAACAGAAATCAGCTTCAACTATAGCCCCATGTTCCACGTTAGATCCTTAGATCTTACTCTTCACTGAAACTTTATGACCTTTTACCAAACTCTCCCTAATTACCCTACACCTCAGCACCCGGGCAACCACTTTTCTACCCTATTTCTCGGACTTTGACATTTCTTTCAGATGCCACATATAAGTGATGCTAGGCAGTATTTGTCTTTCTCTGTCTGGCTTATTTCACTTAGCATAATATCCTCCAGATTCACCCACGCTGATGCAAAGGCCCAAGTCTCCAAGGTTTTACACAAAAGAAGTCTGTTCCTTGCTCAGAGTCTGGTGTGGATGGGAAGCTAGGAGATTTGCACAGGCCATTTGTTTACCTGGTGGTCCTGCCATCCCCTGGGGCAGGGGGTGGGGGGTGGGCAGAGAAGTGGGGCAGGAGCCTCTGCACAGAGCTGGCTGACTTAAGAAGAGAGACTTTCCCACAGGAGGCTAACTGGGACCGGGTTTAGAAGTAAATATGTCACTTCTGCACACTTCCCACCACAAACCCCAGGCCCAGAGTCACACCCAGGTGTGAGGGAAATGTACTCTAGCTACAAGCTCAAGAAGGAAAAGAAATGGGTTTTGAAATGGATTTTGTTCTCTGCTAGAAGAACACATTCTAGGATGTGATAGAATAGAGGGGGCTGTGACCAGGGGAAATGAGTGAGGGTCCTGCAGTGCAAAATGCAAGGAGTCACTCCTTCTCGGGCTTAGGCGAGCATACCTTGGATCTGTGCTCCTCACAGACCACCCCCGCCTTGCCTCACCCTTTCCTGGCCCCAGTGGGAGTGTTTAACTGCAGAAAACAAAGAGGGCAATGTGCTGCTTTACGAACAGGGACTAGAAAAGGAGCTTGTTACGAAAAGGAGGGAGAAAGATCTTCCTAGACAGAGTAAGCAACAAATGCAAAAGTCCTGAGGCAGGAAAATTGGTTATAGGGGTTTGAGAAACAGAAAGAGACCAAAAGGCCTGAGATGTCAACAGGAGAGTTGGAGGGATAAGCAGAAACCAGGTCACATGGAGCCTTCAGATCTGAGCAGGAGTTTGGATGTTCTTTCAGGTATTAACAAAAGGCAGAATCAAAAGTTCTGACTTCTGTTGTATAAGCAATTCCTCTGAGTTCCCAGTGGAGAAAGGACCACAAGAAAAGCCGCTGGAAGCCTACCGACATGTTTTGGGAGAGAGACAGGGATAAAACAGTCAATAAAATGCCAACAGACTTGGAAGAGGGATTCGAAATATACAGAAGGGGCATAGAGAAATCCAAGGTATTGCACAGAAAGGAGAAATAAAGGTTTAAGCAACCAAGTAGATAGAATATTCTTTTCTTGGCTCCACAAAACCTATTTCAACAGTGAGCTCCTTGGGGGGAAAGGAGAGGCTTCTTTCTATTCTCAAAAATAATCCAACAAGGAGTTTTAAAGATGTAGCTGAAAAAGTAAGCAAGCAAGCACACACATACGAACACGGGGAGGGGCACAGAAGAGAGGGGAGAGCCTCTCAGCCACACTCCCTGCTGATCACAGAGCCAGATGTGGGGTTCAATTCCACAACCCTGAGATCATGACCTGAGTTTATTTGTATACATATATGTAATTACATATACGTGTATATATACATGTGTATATATACATGTGTGTATATATCTATATGCACACACACACACACACACACACACACACATATATATGAAAAAAAAAATCTAAAGTTCAAGGAAGTAAGCATCCCATCTCCCACCTAAAAAAATTAGTATCTGTGAAATATTCTGGAGAACTGGCAGTAGCATCAAAAGACAGCTTTTGAGGCACCTGGGTGGCTCAGTGGGTGAAAGTGTCTGAGTTTGGCTCAGGTCATGATCCCAGGGTCCTGGGATCTAGCCCCACATCGGGCTCTCTGCTCAGCAGGGGGCCTACTTCCTCCTCTCTGCCTGCCTCTCTGCCTACTTGTGATCTCTGTCTGTCAAATAAATAAATAAATAAAATCTTTAAAAAAAAAAAAAAAAAAGACTTAGCTTTCCATCCTCGTGGTGAAGAGCATGGTGGAATCCGAATGCCTAGACTGGAATTGTAGCTCTGACATTTACTAGTTCTGTGACCTTGTGCATGTTATTTACCCTCGAGGCCTCAGAGCCTTCCTCTGTAAAGGGGCTAGGAAAAAATAGGGCCTACCTTACACGGTCATTTAAGAACTAAATAACATGCAGAATAAAGAACTATGCTTGGCACAAAGAAAGTGCTCAATAAATGTAATGATTATAGTATATTACTGTATCCAGTTCTGTACGTGATTCCTAAGGGAAAATGGTGTAAAGGATGTTCATATCACCATTAACACTTCAACATTAAAAGTTTTCAGTATTGACTGCCCAAAAGAAATGGAGTTTTAAGTTTCATGGTGGACAACTGACAATACAGATGTTATAAATAAGGTCATTGAAATAGTAAGGAATAAGTAGGTGCTTATGATATAGATTTAAAATGTTATATTTATGTAGATGGGAAGGAAACTTCTAGAAGGATAAAAAAAACCCAAAATGTTAATCACTGAGTAGAAGGATTATTGGCCATTTTGTTTTTTCATTGCTCTATTTTCCCAATTTCCAACAATGAACAGACACTGGATTTATAGTCATAAAACAATTCTGCATTTATTGGGGGTGCCTGGGTGGCTCAGTGGGTTGAGCCTCTGCTTTTGACTCAGGTCATGATCCCAGGACCTCGGATCAAGCCCCGAATCAGGCTCTCTGCTCAGCAGGGAGCCTGCTTCCTCCCCTCTCTCTGCCTGCCTCTCTGCCTACTTGTGATCTCTGTCAAACAAATAAATAAAATCTTTTTTAAAAATCTGCATTTATTGTGGGGCTCACTTCATGTTGTATATAAATAGCTACTCACTATGATGGACACCTGAAATAGGACATTTTGTATCGATTATACATAAAAGAGAAATCCTCCCCTGTTAGTGATTGTTCCAGTGTTAAGTCTTTACCATTTGCTTCCAGGACAAAACACTTGAGTGTTCCAACAAGGTGGGCTTTATTACCAAAGTAACTTTCAAAACCAACTGAAAGAAAAATGGGGTCTGAAGGACAGGAACTACTAGCCCTAATGAGCAGATATGGCTCATTGGTTCTCTAGAAAACATACAGGTTGAAGGGGTATTAAAAAAAAAAAAAATCATTCTTAATCTTTCATTAGTAAAAGCAGCAGGTGCATTCCAGTTCTGTTCTCCTGGCTTGCAATACAGTCTGTGCTCTTCAAAGCACCCTAAAGGACTTGACTTGGAAGAGAGGCGGGGATCTACAGTGTTCTCTTTCTCCAGCAACAGGCTTGTTCTTGGGAGCCAAGGTGTTTATGTTCAAGATTTCTAGCAGGCTCTTTTTTTTTTTTTTAAGATTTTATTTATTTAGTTGAAAGAGATCATAAGTAGGCAGAGAGTCAGGCAAAGAGAGAGAGGAGGAAGCAGGCTCCCCACTGAGCAGAGAGCCCGATGTGGGGCTTGATCCCAGGACCTTGAAATCATGACCTGAGCCGAAGGCAGAGGCTTTAACCCACTAAGCCACCCAGATGCCCCTCTAGCAGGCTCTTTAATACAATCTTTCTCACAGACATGTGTGAATTAAATTTTCAACTTCACTAAACTGTTAAGTGTACATATTACAGGTATCCTTTTTTGGGTAGTATAAAAGGGACACCAATGTTAACTTGACTGGTAGCAATGAGCTAAGTTTTTAAATGGATATAGGAAAGATTCCATAATTAGAACCAGCTGTAGCTCCTAAATAGGATTTTTTTTTAACTTTACTGCCACGTACCCACGGAAGACTCTAGACCCTTTCCTGATATGCCTGCAAATTCAAGACTACACAGCCAAAAATACACTATTTATTGACGGCCTTGGAGAGTGCATTCGAAGTGGCTAGCAGCCATTCAGGTCAAGCTTGGGGGAAACTTTAATCCTTCTCAGGTGACATTACTTGTAGAATACAACATCCAGCTGATCTCCTCAAATATTTTCCTTCCTCCCTTTCTAAGCCTTCCAGAGAGTGTTTAAGTAGCACAAAGTACTGTTTTTCTACCCAATGAGCCTCAGATTACACCAAGCTGAAGCTACTGTATGTTCACTCAGGAGTGTCTCTGAAAGCTGTTAACAGAAAACATTATCAGAAGATGTCTAATAGAATTCAGGTTTGCACAAGGCTTGCATTTCATTCCTGTGAGCAGAAGCCAAAAGAATTGTTTTGATGTCATTTGACCACTAATGTTTCAGTAGGCAGAAACTGCCTCTTCCATCTGACAGGCAATGGCCTGACACAAATCAAAGCCTTTTATTTGCTTGCAGTGATGTTAACCCACTGGCCGAACACACACCCACTCCGCTCTCTGAACTCCAGCAATTCAAGAAGAGCTCAGCCTATTGCCTGCTTTTCCTGTAAGAAATGCTTTGGTGGCGACTGGGTGGCTCAGTCCATTAAACATCTGCCTTTGGCTCAGGTCATGATCCCTGGGTCGTAGGACAGAGACCAGTATCAGGGTCTCTACTTGGTGGGGAATCTGCCTCACACTGCTTCTGTGCCCTCTCGCTCTCGTGCACACACACGCTCTCAAAATCTTAAAATAAATCAAAATGCAAGAATATTAAAAATAATGTTCTGGGGCGCCTGGGTGGCTCAGCGGATTAAGCCTCTGCCTTTGGCTCAGGTCATGATCTCAGGGTCCTGGGATCAAGTCCTGCATCGGGCTCTCTGCTTGGCGGGGAGCCTGCTTGCTTCTCTCTCTCTGCCTGCCTCTCTGCCTACTTGTGATCTCTCTCTCTGTCAAAGAAATAAATAAAATCTTTAAAAAAAAATTATGTTCTACTAGCCCTTTATATATAGCAAAGGTGTATGAATAAAACAATACTGGATGCCAATCAAAATCAAAGGGAACTAATTTAAAACACCTCTAATACCAAAAGCAATATACCACAGACAATATGGAGATTGTAGTAATGTTCTGTCAAGGACGCTCCCGGCTCTTGGAGTTCAGTCAACTTCAATAGGAAATCAGTAAAATAGATTTTTCAACTTCAGTCTAACAATAAGAAGCCAATATGAGTCATGGTTATTTAAAAAAGCAACACACTAAAGGGATTCTTTGGATTCGTACAATTTCATAGAACTTCAGAGGTGGGAAAGAATTTGAAGTTTCCTAGTCCAACCCTATAAACCATGTCTAAAAAAGCTTCACCCTTCAGGGCCCCTTTGTGCCCAAGGCCAGGGATGTCACTACTGTCCTCCTGTATGTACAGGACATGGTCTAGGAGAGGCGGGATGGCCGCACACAATCATCCCACTTCTGCTGCCAAGGATACTATTATTAAGGTATAATTAACAGTACTTATTCCACAGGGCTGTTATGAAAATGAGCACATTAAGAACCTACATGTCTGGCACGGGTTAGGACTTGCTATGCACTGAAATGTGTCCCTCCCCACCACCAGAAGAGATGAAGTCTTAATCGCCAATACCTAGGAGTGTAGACATATTTGGAAATAAGGCCTTGCAACTCTAATCAAGGTAACACGAGGTCATCTGAGTGGGCCGGAATCCAATGCAACTGGTATTCTTGCAAGAGCAGAGGGGAGACAGCCATGTGAAGATAGAACAGAGACAAGAGTTAGCCACCAGCTAAACAATGTCTGGGGCTTCCAGAGGATGCAAGAGGCCAGAAGGGATTTCCCCCCTCTGCAGTCTCAGATGGTACATGGAGCTGCTGACCCCTTAATGCTGGGCTTCTAACCTCCAGAAATGTGTGGAAATGAAAGTCTGGTCTTTGCAGCCACCTAGTTTGTGGTACTTAGAACAGCCCCGGGAAATCAATAGAGTATTCTAGTGTGTGCTGCCAACGCACTCTTTAAAGTCATGGCATCTAGAACACTGGTGTGGTCTGGGAACCTCCGGCTGCCTCACTCTTTGACCTAGGTAAATATTCCTCTTAATGTAGCACAATCCTTTTTGCAACTCTATTACATCATAACCTCAGGAGGATTCAAAAATCAATGATAACCTCTTGTCTCCAACATCCTAGTCCTCCATTGTGGTTTCTTTGATCTTAACAGAAAAGCTCTTACATTTATTTTCTGTTAAAATTTCAATTATAAATTCATTTTGTTATGCCCAGCCATCAGCATTTTTTTTTTTTTATAAACCATCAACCAACATTTAAATGTCCTGTACAACTTCCTATCATCAAAAGTGTGGCTGGTAATACCAACCATCTTCAACCTAATCATTAAGAAAATATTGTTCCAGGGATGCCTGGCTCAGTTTGATAAGCGACTGCCTTTGGCTCAGGTCATGATCCCAGGGGCCTGGGATTGAGTCCTGCATCAGGCTCCTTGTCCAACAGGGAGTCTGCTTCTCTCTCTGCCTCTGCCTGCTACTCTGCCTGCTTGTGCATGCTCTCTCTCTCTCTCTCTTGCTCTGACAAACAAAAATCTTAAAACAAAAAGAAAGGGGAAAAAAAGAAAATATTGTTCTAAAGCTAACAGAGTACTTTATTATACCAGAGATGTTCCTCAAAGTGGGCAATCCATTACTCCCCACTCTGTCAAATAAAATTCCATAAGTAACATTTGAGGATATACTTGCATTTCTCTACCTTCCACAATAGGCTTTTTAAAGCCTATTGTGTTTTCCTAAGTGTCAGCTATTATTAACAAATTTTCATCAAGCACTTATTTATCTTCCAGTCTAGTAAACCTGTTCAAAAAAGTATGGTACAACCCATGCTGGCTATAGCTGCCATTGAAACCTAGCCTTTTTCATTTTTCAAGATTTTATTTATTTGACAGAGATCACAAGTAGGCAGAGAGGCAGGCAGAGAGAGAGGAAGGGAAGCAGGCTCCCAGGTAAGCAGAAAGCCTGATGTGGGGCTCAATCCCAGGACCCTGGGATCATGACCTGACCCGAGCCAAAGGCAGAGGCTTTAACCCACTGAGCTACCCAAGCGCCGCAAAACTGGCTTTCTTATAATGAAGCATTCCAGAAACTGACTTACATGACATGCTCATGTAGGAATTGAGAAATAGGTCTTCTTTCCTTTGTTAGGAATTCAGATTAAACTTCAGTATATATAGTATTATTTATTACAAACATTTAAAATGACTCAGAGGCATAGGATGCAAAATCTAATGAAGTAATTTTGTTTAGTATTCTGCCTACAACCAGTCTTGTAATTTGAGTCAACAGTTGTCGACAAGAATTTCTATTTTAGTATCTAGTAGATGCCAGATGCATTACAGATGTATTCATCGTGGTGTGAATGGTCCTTAGAGGTCCCTCTACAGTCAGTACAGTCCCTGGTTTTACAACACTCTTAAGAAACACCCTTTGTAAGAAAGAATAAAAAAGAAAAGAAAACAAGAAAAAAGAAAAGAAAAGAAAAGACCCTGTTGTTGGAAAAAGGCCATTTCTATTGATTATCAAGCAAGGATCTCTTCTATTAATAGTTTCCTATATACACCTGGAATTTTCCTATGAGCCTCCTTCGTTTTGCCTCTAATTCCAAAAGTTAATATGATTTATCATATCTTTTTTCCACATGCCAGGCCACAAGTCTTGAACAGGAGTGATCTTGTTCCTGTTCTTTCTTTCCGTAAGTCTAGGCTCTCCCATCTCTTCAAAACTTGGTCTCAATATTCAACTAAAAGGACTACTTGAAGCTTGCAAAAGACTTTACAACAGTTAGCACGGAGACACTTCCAAATCCAAATCATGTTCTTCACCTGCAGCAGTTGCAAAGGACTATTTTATGTCTACATAAGGGAATAACTACACTGCATCTAATTCATAATTTTGGATGATTTTCAAGGGACAATTTCCAAGCCCTAGGTCACTTTATAGAATAGCATTATTGAAAGGCAGAACAAGAAACATCACTCATAACTGACAGGATTCAGTCAATAGTCACATATCAGCCACTGCATAATTTATGGACCAGAAGTTGTGGTAAATGGCTTCCCAAACTCCACAACCAACCAACCTCAACCCACTAATCATGCTCCTGGGAACCACAGCTGTCCATTATCAAACAATATTTGAGTTAAGTTACTCTGTCTCCTAACTTTAACAAAGTTTCCCTAGTATACTAACCTGATGGAAGGACAGTGACCACAAGATATCTTTCACCAGTAGAAGGAATGCTACAGATAGGACAGCCCTAATTTCTCGCAAAACGTTAATAAGACTCCAGATCCTTAAACAGAAAATTTTAAGCTAGTTTGCTCATTCTGCTCACCCAACCTACAGGTGTTCTCTGCCACTTCCTTTTATCTATTTAGAAGAGCGAAGAACACACAAGAGTTCCTCAAAACTCGCCTATAAACCTGACCTTTAAACACACACACACACACACACACACACACACACACACACTTCCAAAACCAAAAAAATACCAAAAAACAAAAAACAAAAAACAGCAATACTCAAGTATCAAAAATTAGCATTTTAACAAAGTGTTCTTCTACCTTCAAGGACTACCGAGAGGGCTTGACAAGTCCAAGACCAGAACTGCCTTAATTTGTATTTCCTGATGGTAAACTTGGAGCCCTGGTGTAATTCTTCTCAACCCACTGGGCTGCCAAGTGTTTTTCATTCAGTGCAGTCTCCAAGGACCAGGGATGGTGGTAGAAAAGAACAAAACAAACCAAACAAAACAAAGCAAAACATAGTTACTCCAAAAGACTATGGTAGGGGAGGCACAATGGGTACAGAATACACCTCCTGGTCATAGGGACAGTAACTCCACTAAGATTCAACTCAACTGAAAACTGGTCTGGGGGGTGGGGGGTGGGGGGAGAAAGTGTGATAAATATGCAAGGTCATAATGATCTAGCAAATCCCTCACCATTTAAAGCCAGATTTTATCTACAGGGAGACATTAAAACACAGCAGATCAAAAGTGAACAATGAGGAGCCAGAGAATTTTTAAAAATCCTCTATCAGACCTCATTACATGAGGAGGAAAGAGAACCTTTTAAGAAAAAAAACTGGATTTTCAAAATAAGATCAGACAATTTTCATTATTCTCAGACAAAAAGGTGAGAGATTCATTAAAAGAAAAGAATATTCTCCATAAAGATTAAAGAAGTTGACAAACAATTGGCAAGCATCAATTTGCAGTTGTTCTGGACAACTCTAAATTTTACCAGTTGTTTGAATTTTCAGGTGTTCACCTCATGGAAAACATTTTTTCATACAACGTGTTTTCCAAAGTGAACGTAGAAGCTGGTATCCACTGGTAAGTAGACACAAACTATCTCTCAGATCTTAAAACTGTGAGGCTGGTTAAGTTTGCCCTTCCTTGAGGCTTTGTCAAAAAGATTAGGGGCCCGAAACAGAAATTCCCCAGTAAGGCCCAAAGCTCTTTATTTGTTCTTTTTTCTCCTTCTGTGTGGATTTCAAGATGATCGCAGCACCACTCTTACTGGAGAAAGCGTAGTTGTTTTCTCACCTGAACCAAGGGGACAAAGCAAAGTAAGCACACATCCTACAGATCCTGAGAACAAAGCACAAGGAAAAGAATGCAAAGTGTGCCCTCTATCGGTGTCTGAGTTTTAATCGCCGTAGGGCTGGTTAGCAAGTTGCATCCAGCAATAGGTGAGACACGAAGGCCATCCTGGTAGGAAAATTATAAAATGTGCTGACCCAGCAGCAAACCTAGAAGAAGCCCCCTTGACCTGAACTGAGGAGTGTTCAGCCCGGTTCTGATCAATGTGAGCCAGCGGCACGATCCAAGGGAGTCCCGTCAACGCCAGCGGAGGCCATCAGCGGGGACATGGCAATGGCAATTTCTAAAAATTTTATATTCTATTATTAATAAGATAGAATTAGACCATATGAGAAAAGGATTTTAACAAAAACCCACTATTCTGTGTATTTTGTACTTCTACAGACTTTTTAGAGGAGTGGAGAGAATGAAGCACCCATTGTCCTCAAGCAAGGGATCGTTAGTCAAGTAATTATTTACTGAGAGAAGTCTTGAGATTGTGCTTCTTATCTCTTCCCTCATACTGTGTAATATATACAGGGCAAATGTCTGGAAACTGACACCTGGAAAATAAAAATTTTAGAAAACCAATGTGTAGATCAATTTGAAGCAGTCCTTGGGCATCAGGCCAATTAAGAAGGTCTACCTCCTATTACCTTAACCAATGCTGCTTAACCTATTGAAGGAAACTGATGAACCACGGCCATTTTGAGACTTTGGAGAAAGCTTAAGGTCCTCTCTCTGTACGAAAAAGACAGGCTTTAGCTTCTAGTTTCAGGGGGCTCACAAAAACCCTGGCTCCATATCTGGACCCTAAGTTAGGAAACCCCCGCTCAAAAGAAATGTGCTAAGAAAGCTAAACTCTGTAAGTGCACCCAAGAGCCTTCAAATGAAGAGAACTGAAAGCTTTTACAAAAATTGTAAGGGTTTTCCCCAAGCAACCAGATAAAAAGGAAAGCTACCTATGATTAGTTTCTCTACATTTTCAGAGTAAAGGAATATTTAATAGCTTTTCTCAAATCTTGATTGGTTATTCTTAAGATGGTATATCATGTGAGTACACACACAAAAATACACACACACACACATTGACAGGTGGATATGGGCAAACACCTACAGACACACCTATTCTGGCAATACAGAATTCCAATCCAGGAATACAAGAAATAATCATTGTAAGATTCTTAAAATTCTTACAAAAATAATTATCTTAAAAAAAAAACAAAGAATGATTAAAAAATGAACAATACGAGTATGCAAAAAGAATTCTGTAACCAGATCCCCCTTGTGGTCCTATACCTCAGCTATCCCCCTACTCAGCCTTCAGATACTTAATATTATTCTATTAGCATGATTTGGAAGTTGTAGAAGTTCTGAGGCTCAATAAAAGTCTGCATTTCAAAAACTCCTGAATGGGGACACCTGGGAGCTCAGTGGGTTAAGCCTCTGCCTTCCGCTGAGGTTATGGGATCGAGCCCCACATCAGGCTCTATTTTTTCTCTGCCTGCCTCTCTGCCTACTTGTGATCTTGGTCTGTCAAATAAATAAAAATCTTTAAAAAACAAAACAAAAACAAAAACACTCCTGAATGGGTTCAAAAGTGATTATTATTTTTTTTAATGAGCATTTATGCTGGACATGTCCTGTGTTCAGGAAAAGCCAGGGAACTCAGAACTGTGTTCTAGTTCTAGCTACTTTCCACTTAACTATTAGTTTTTAAAATCAAATTTCACTTTCCAGTTCTGTCAAACTTGTTGCCCCTCATCCAAATAGTGAAGGTCAATGCCGTCCTGGAAGGTACTGTACAAAAACAACTAGGTCCTCTACCGACCCCCTACAGAAGAGCTTACTGTCTCATGCACCACGACCCCACCCCCAGGCCCGCATCTCTCACTGATTGGTCTGCATAGTTCTGGTATACTCAAAGTCACAAAAACAGCAATGCAGGTTGAACACGTTTCCTGCACTATGTAGGTTATTAATATCACTATCTTTTAGGAAGAGAAATACCACTTTCCTTTTCCCCTAAATGGTTATTCCTCTGGAGAAAGAGTTTGGGGTGAAAAAAAATATCCCTAGTGGATCTTTTCTGTAGAAGAAATGCTTTTAAAATACAGATTCCCTCACCCCAGTGTTTCCCCTTCCCTGCCCCAAACTCCCCTGCCACGTGGAGGGCTCTATCATTCCAATAATAAACTGGCCTACAGATACACCGATAGGCACTAGGGCACTCTAGAAATTCTGGAGATTGTCAGAAGAGACTTCAAGTGAGAGCTGGATAAGAGAGGCTTTTATCCCAATCATTTTTTTTTCTTTAAATAATAGATAGTGAGATTATACCTATTATCTAAGAATGCATTCAAACTTCTGCTATGTGCAAAGAACTGAGCAGAATTATTTTCAGGGTGAACAAAATCTCATAGTCAATGGCTTTTTGTTCCGCCACCATTTGTGAAGAAGCACCCTGTTAGGCCTGCTTTGGGGATACATTGATGAGAGGAGTGTGAAGTAGGGGAAGGAGAAGACATTAGGCAAATAACTGGAATAAAGGGAAAAATAAGAGCGTGTCTGGAAAATCACACAGAAAGCAGAGATAGCTGTGAGGGGAAAACTGACTCTGCCTTCAAAAAAAAAAAAAAAAAGGCAGAAAATTCCATCGGGGTGGGGGTGGGGTGAGGGTAGGGTGGGGGTGGGGTGGGGGTGGGTGTTTTCCAAAGGCAGGGACTTCCGCTGGGCATTCAGATGCTCAACAACTTAAAAACCTCAAAACATGGGATGTGTCTGGAAAAGAAGTAACCAGGTCAACTTCAGCGTGTAGCGCTGCCAGTGTGGTGGAAAGTTGGAAATGAGCGGCCATAGGTGGTGGGGACAGCCTTGAATGCCGTGTGAAAGAGGCTGGCATAAATTCTGCAGTCAATGTGGAGACCTGGAGGGTTGGGGCTTAGCAACACAAGTCATGTGATCAGATCTGAGGTGGAGAAACCTTCAACATGGCGGCATCATAAAGATAGGAGTGAAGAAGATGGTGCCAGGAGATGAGGAGCTAATAGGGTCTGAGCGAGGAAGCACCTTTGGGAATGGAAAGGACGGGGTGGGGCTAAATCTTTCTGAGATAGACCAAGGCCAAATGAACCAATGAAAGAGGCAATAGGGAAGATGAAGCTACAGAGAGATGTTTAGCCTTGACTCATACAAACCTCATGAATTGAATAAGAAACACAAGCAGAGAACACACTGGGGAGAGGGAACAGAAGGAGTTGTCAATTTGTGCAGGGCAGAGAGTATCTATCCATACAGCAGTAGTTAAGAAGTCAAGAGGGGAAGAGAATCTGAAGTTAAGAAGAAAAAAAAAATTAATTTGAAGCTGGAGTTGAAGGACTTTACATGGAAGTAACAGTTGAAGATACAGGGATGGATAAAATCCCCTGAAGGAAAAAAAAAATAACAGAAAATAACAGCAGTCTATATCTCTGAATGAGGCGACCAAATAAAAATGGGCAGAATATGGGGGGCAAAACTAGAGTATGTCACTAGCCACAGGAAGACTTTCTTTGGAAAGGACAGATCTCTCCAGAGGACGGAGTCCCAGAGGGCTGTCTCAACACTGGTGGCCTCCCAAGGAGGTGAATATAAAGAGGACCGTAAAGAAAATCTTTGGTAAAGTGGTGGCTGCAGAAGGCAGATTGTAGCTGATTAAAGGGTGAATGGAACAGGATTGTTAATCGATAGGAAGGGTACGAGTGAAGAAAAACAGAAGGGATTGGAAAGCAATGTGAGAAAGAAGGAAATTAAGAATTTTAGGATTGGGGGATAGCAGTATGCTCTAAAAGCGGGGGACTGACATGGAGAGGTCCTAGAGAAGAGCAGAACAGGTAGGGGGCAGGCCTTGGGAAAAATAAAAGCACACTTCCCTTACTCATTCCCTCTCCCCTTCCTGGTCCCATCAACCAGTCTGGGAAAGAGGACAAGAGAGTGACTGGGAAAGGGGAGTGAAGATCCTTTTTAGTTTCAAAGATCTGATTTGCATAGTCATACCATCCCCAACCCCTTTCTCTCAACACCCACATGAATACACATACACCCGAATACACATACACTGATGCTGAGCATAGATCTAATTATATGCATTGTGTGTTCCCTTCAGCATTAATGAACACCTTCCATATTTATTCCATAAATTCCCATCTTTACCACCTGCTGTATTTATTCCAGCTAAAATTATAAAAATGTATAAATATGGACATGCAACACTGTACCTTTGATCAATCCTTGACTGCTACAGATAATGCAAAAAATGATGACATTTTGGGCAGAAAAATAGGAAGTTTAAAACTATTTTCATCCCAGGGCTTATCACCCCCTTTTAGCAAAGTGGTTATCAAGCATTATATCAAATGATCTGTCATTTATTTTCTGTACTTAGGAGGGGTAGAAGTGCTTACCCCCAAAAGGTGGGGGGTAGGGCAGAAGGTTTAAAAGGCAGGCAGTTAGAAGGAACGAAGTAAAAAGTATCCTGGATAATCCCTACACTGGCCAGTTAGTCTCTAAGTAAACCAAGAGGAGGTTTTGCATTAAGGAATTAGAAGTGTCATTTCCAACTTGTGATTTCTGCAAATATTGGATTCTTTCCAAGCTGGATTTATAAGCAGATAAAACCAGAATTAAATGGAGGCCTGGAAGAACATCACCTATTTTGAATCACTTCCAAATTTCAGTAGCTTAATAAAAGGTTGGTTGAGACACAGCAGTTTTTTTAACCTTTGTGCCCTGGTAAGATACTAAGCAGAAAAACTCAGAATTATGCTAGAAGGACAAAACAGCCTATTTACATGCAAAGTTAAACATCAGACGAGATTTTTCAGAAATGCTCTGGAACTTAAAAAATGTAATACACAAGATGTATTTTAAAACTTTCTCATTTAAGTGTAGGTAAATATGTTCCATGTGACGTATCATCTGCATTTTTGAAAGAATACCAATGAGGAATAGGCTATCATTAACAGTACTCAAAAAGCCAAATACCTCCACATCTCTGCATTAAATTTTAATTTAACCCTATAGCATTTAAGAGAAAACGTTTAGGTTTTTCACCAACCTCGGTTACCAGAAACAAACCACACTGTTTGTGATAAACACTTCAGTTTCATGGAAGAAGCCAAATCTAATCTTAAAGAAAATGAGAGGTTATGGAGGGAGAAGCTGAGGCTTTACTATGGAAAAGGCTAGGCAGGGAACATTTGTCATACTATGCCCCCTACCATCCAAAACCAGAAACACCAATTATGTATCTGGGAGACTTACTGCATCTTAAGGAGTTTTGTCAAGAAGTTTTCAGAGATCCCTGGTTAAACTGTGACTGGGCACATAAACAGAATGAAGATAGAAAAGTAAGTCACTGCATACCAAGCTCAAGAAATACCAAAAACCATAATAAAGTTATGATTTGTCAATCTACCTTTTAGTAATTCAACCTGAAATGTGGCTTACAACTATATTCAAATAAATGAAGCAAATCTACCCAGCATACCACACAGATAAATCCTAAGTAGTTCCAAGACTAGTAGAGGCGGTGGGAGTGAACAGTAGCTAATAATGACCATGCTCTTTTTCTTTTTTTCTTTTAAGATTTTATTTATTTGAGAGAGAACAATCAGTGAGGAGCAGAGGGAGAGGCAGAGGCAGACTACCTACTGAGCAGGGAGCCCAATGCGGGACTCGATCCCAGGACCCTAACCTCGATCCCAGGACCATGACCTAAGCCGAAGACAGACGCTTAACCAACTGAGCCACCCAGGCGTCCCATAACCATACTTTTGAATGACAGGGTGGGATGAAGGAACCACTGAGTTACGGCTCGATCCCAGAACCCTGAGATCATGACCGGAGCCAAAGGCAGAGGTTTTAACCCACTGAGCAACCCAGGCACCCCTACCAAATACTTTTTTTTTTTAATATTTTATTTATTTGACAGAGATCACAAGTACACAGAGAGGCAGGCAGAGAGGTGGGGGGAAGCAGGCTCCCTGCTGAGCAGAGAGCCCAATGCAGGGCTCGGTCCCAGGACTCTGAGATCATGACCTGAGCCGAAGGCAGAGGCTTAACCCATTGAACCACCCAGGCGCCCCTCAAATACATTTTTATTTTAGGATTTTGTTTTCTGAAGAAGGGGAAGAAAGAATGTACGTGTTGTTGTTTAGGTTGGTCTTCCCCATACCAGATTTGCCCAAAATTAGGGAAGGTTGACGTTCTGTTCTCTCAATCCTCTGGCTCTATTTTGAAATAGAACATACAGTTAAATGATATATTTGCTCTCTATTCCAAAATGGATGCAATTGATTTTAACTAAATTATCTAATCTCTGCCAAGAATTTTATTTCATTAAGAAAATGATATTATAGAGCATCTGAGATCATAGAGCAGACTAAACATAATGCCAAAGGAGTTCTGAGAATGTTCCACAGTGAAGGTTTGATTATTTACAGATGGAATATAGAAAAAAAAAAAATCAGCTCACAGGCATCAGCCTAACCAATCCTAGTATCACTACTGCCTACACAGTAGCACAAAGCCAAGGAAATAACTGATCTTCGAAGCCACAACACTCTTTTTTTAAGGTCCTAATCACTTTTCTCCCTAGAAAGTAATATTTAACTGCCAGTATCCAAAACAAAGGGAAAAGGGGAAATGTTGGTACCACAATAGGCTCTAGTATGTCAACGGTCACTGCTGACATGATTTGGCTAGTGGTCAAGCATTCACCAAGGAACTAATTTAAATCAATCTCCTTTGGGAAAGTCAATTGTTTGATTCTACACCAATTGTTGTGCATACCAATCAGTGGACATGAGATCAATTAAAACCAGCTTAAGTTTGTGAAGAGGGACAATTCACACAACCTGAGTTAGATCTCTATTCATTTCAATACTCTCACAATGCAAGCCTTAAGCTTCCTTGCGAAGCAGAAAAGCTACTATCACCCTCTGCTGTCTAGCCAGGCCTTCAAGGAGTTCCACTTTTAATTAAAAACACAGTACACCCTTTGTTGGCACAGATAGTGTGGTCACTTTTAAAAACCATAGTTATTTTAGCCAGAAACGTGGAATTTGGGAAGGGGTGTCCATTAAAGACGGGGAGGGGATGCAAACTTTTGATAAAATTTTTTTCTTTACACCATTTCTTTACCAATTTACATAGAGCAAAAGTAGTTGAATTTTATTACATCAAAAGGTAGGTTTGGCACAAGGGACTACGGCACACTTTAGGACTGGGTTTCTCAGTGTCAGCATTTGGGGCTGTGAAGGGTAATTACTAGGAGATTTTGCCAAAGCAGCTTTGAAATGAATGGGTTTTGTGTCAGATACCTAAGAAGGCCCAGGGCCAACTCTGGAGATGGCACTGCCAGGAAGGGCCTGCAATACCGCTTCTGGCCGCAGGGGTGCTGTCATGTCCTCTATCACACAGCTCTGCGGTGTGAAGTTCTCGGGCCACACTAGGTGGGGATCAGAAAGACCTCACGGAATTGGTCAGTCCTAATAAAGAACCAGCTGACAAGGCGTCTTAGGAATTTCTCTATTTGCACGAACTTGAAGCATCTCCGTATTTCCCCCAACCAAGTAGGCAGCACCTTGTGCTGGTAAGAGGTGATAAAGCCTTTCCAAAAACTCTAGACTACAGTGTAACCAAAATTTGCCAGATCTGCGAGTAATACCTCAAAGGAAAATACCAGGTGGAGAAAGGAGCCAGCGTGGAGGGGGAGTGGAGGAGATGATGGAAACGGACCTTTTCAGGACGACCATTAGCATTAAACTTTCGTGGCCTCTGGAAAGAAATTTCTCTGTAGCATTTTTCTGCGCAACGATTTCCGAAAATAAGAATTTTCCGAATGCCAGGAATGAGAAAAAGAGAAAGGACGGACTGTTTTCTTTAAAAAACAGATCCGTAGCGTCAATTGGAGAGCAGAGGTTATGGAAGTCGCACACCACTAGTCATCCGAGCTCGGCCCTCCGGCCCGCCGACCTCCAGCCCTCCGGGTAGTAGCAACAGCTTAAGGACGTCCTAAAAGGCGGCGAAAAGTTAGGGCGAGAAGAGCGTTGTCCAAAATCTGGGTGCAGGACCAGAGACTCCATAAAATGAGTTCGAAACATACCCTATCACAGATCGAACGCGACATTTATATGGGGCAGGGGGAGAGACAAGTTCTGTTAACTTCCAGACAAATTCTACCGGTGCAGAAGTCCAAATTGCTCAGACGAAACAGTTCTAAGGGGCTGCTGGGCACCTTCCATGCTCCCAGTAATGCAAGGACTGGTCGTGTGTGTGTGTGTGTGTGTGTGTGTGTGTGTGTGTTGGTGTTGTGTTCAAATCCCCCTAGAAGACTTCATTGTGTGTAGCAGCCCTTTCCCTAAAAGCAGCTGGATTAGCTGCAGCCCAGCAGGACTCAGAAATAGGCGCACAGTAAATCTGCCTGAAAGCTAGCTCTCTGGTATCTTGCTGGAGGCTTCCACTTGTCTTCCCCCGAGCGCACACAAGTGATGGAGATTGAGGGAGAGGTTAAAAAGCCGCAAGGGAATTTCATTGAGACCAGAACCAGCTAGTTTTAAGGAAAGTATATAGAGAGCGCAAAGGCAGGCCTGTCCCCAAAACATCACTCCGCACGTCAGCACTCCCCCAGAAAACCCGGGTACAAGTTGCTTCTCAATGCAAAAAGTTCAATAAATCATCCCACATAGTTTTGGGTTCCAGAAAAAGAAATCAATTTTGCCCTTTCCCTGTAAATGTAGGTCCCCCGCCTTGACTTAGTACCCCTTCTCAGCTCGCGCGCGCGCTCTCTCTCTCTCTCTCTCTCTCTCTCTCTCTCACACACACACACACACACACACACACACACACACACCCCTAGGCCGTGTTCAAAGCTATCTGGGGCGCACACGGATGGGGAAGGTAGAGATGAGCTGCAGGGGAGACGGTTAAGAGGACTAAAAAGAGAGAAGGACAAAGAGAAGAACAAGAAACAGTGAATGCCCGATAAGCAGGGAGAGCGAAAGAGAGGAGTTCAGGAGTAGAAGCGGGGCAGCGAACCGGGTACAAACCACACCACTGAGCCCCGAGCGCCCGCCGGGCTCACCCGGCTCTCCAGCACATCTCGGTCCGGCTCGCAGCGCCTTCCGAAGACAGAAAAGAGCGTTCGGCCGAGCTCAGGGGCCCAGAAAGTGCAGAGCGGTGGCGCGCGCGAGCGGGGTGGAGGGCACTGCAGGCCCAGCGGAGCCCCGGGGCGCCCCGGCACCAGCGCCGCGACGCGCCCCCACTCCGGCCCCACGCACCTCGGGCAGAGCAGGACTCACCTCGTTTGCTGCGTCTCCATCGGTTGCCTTGGCAGTGGCTGTAATCCATACAATTCAGGATGATGAGGGCAAAGGAGAAGAGGCGAAACTGCATCTGGGCGGTCGGGCGGGGGAGAGGCGCCTCTCAAAGTCGGGGAACGGGATAGCTCCTGCGAGGAGCCGGCGCCCACCGCGCTGCCAGGAGAGACGCCGAGGGCGAGTGGCCACTAGCCCGGGGGTGGGGGGGGAACCTCCCGCACTGGTCAGTTCGGCGCGGCCAGCATCTCTCAAACCTTGAACCTGAGAGACGAAGAGGAAAAACAGAGTGGAGAGAGCCCCGAGGAGACAGCCTCTTCGCGCGTCCCAGTTTAAGAGGAGGAGGGAGCGGGGCGTGAACCCACCGCTTAGCGCGAGCCGCGGGGCAGTTTCACCCCGAGCCCACAGCTGCGGGCGACTTGGAGAGAAAGGTGATTCACAATCATTGAATTAGCAACCCCTGCCGAACTACAGGCTCGGACCCGGGGGAAAGGGCGTTGGGCGGCCAGTCCAGGGAAAGGAAAGGGTTCCAAAGGCACCAAGGGCGCAGGGTTCAAGGAGCGCCCCTCGGCCCTCAGGACCCACGGCGGGGTTACCCAGCGCCGTGGCCGCGGTGGCCGGACGCGGGTCGCCTACCGTGGCACTTACGTCTCGGACGGTGCGGCGTGCCTAGGCGCGGCGCTCCATCCCGGGCAGGGGAAGCGAGGCGCCTCGCTAGCACGTGGGCCGGGGAAAAGTTTGCCGAGAGGTGCCGGGAGCGCCCGGCAGGTCCGGGATTCCGGCGGCCACCGCGGGTCCGCAGTGCTCTCACGGTCCTCTGGGCCGGCGGTGCCTAGCAGGAGCGCGGCGGGAAGGCGCGTCTGCAGCCTCGGGGATGCTGCGTGCCCGCCGGTGAGTGCGGTCCTCGGGCGACCGGCACCACCGGCTCTCACTCTCTAGGTCCCTGTCCAACTGCGCGGTTTCCCGGGCTCTACTCCACAGCCACTTCACAGCTAGGATTTCTCTCTTTCCAAGCTATGGAAGACAGAACGCTCCCGCGAGGCCGTAGGGATGTGGCGAGCGCACTTTCCGACGGAGATGCAGCCCGGCCGAGGCGAGGCTCGGGATGCTTCTATAAGTAGGTGGTGCTGTGGTCCAAGGCATCAATGTCAGGCTGCCTCGGAGTTCCTGGGTCCTAAAGCCAGAAACTCTCCGGTTTCCCTGAGGTCCTAAAGAGCGCTGACAGCTTCCAGCGAGCCCAACCCCAGGCAAATTCCCTCCGGGCTTTCCTGGAGTGCACGGCTAAACCAAAAGGAAGCTAGGGGTGGGGGTGCCCCTGGACCGCACTGGCAGGGGGAGCCCCGCCGACTTCACCCGCAAGGCGTCTATTTCGGGCGCTCCCCGGTGGGTTCCAACCCTTGCCCTGACCTCGGGGCCAGGAGGATCTGATTGACCCGTCCTAGCCCACCCTTCTGACGGCTGCTTCTGGCGGACTGAGTTTGAACTTGAGCTGCATCCCGAAAGATACTACACCTCAGCCACTTGTTAATTTATGTCTCGGCTTTGTTAGACAGAAGATGTTATCAAGGCTGAAATTAAAATGCGCCCTCAGTGTAGGGAGTGAGCGAGGTTTTCCAATAGCTTTTGCATGTCCTCACTAGCTTGTTTCTTGACTTTGTTTCTTGGTGGTGGTGGTGGTGGGGGGGGGGGGGATTGCAAAACCTTGTGGTCCCTTGCTTGCAGGATTCAAGAAATTGGGACCTTGCTTCTTTAAAGAAAAGTTCACTTTCCACTGAAGTATTTCTCAGTCATAATCCTTCCCTCTCCCTCCTCCCTCAAAGACCTCTGACTTAAACTTCTGGGTGCCTGGGTTTGGGGACTACTGTTTAAGGAAGGGTTACATGACATACACTTGATGCTACCTGATTTTTTTTTTTTTTTTGATGGTACCTAATTTCTTTCTGTTGAAATCTTCTGTCCTGCCCTCACTGCTGTAGGAATGAATGTATTTACTCCTTAGGCAAAAGATTTTTTTTTTTTTTTTTTACTGCCAACCATGACAGTTTGAATGTTTGTAGATATGACCATATGCTACCATATCATATGGCTTAAATTTCCTTTTCCATGCCTTCAGTTTCAGATGTTCAGAAATTTAGAAACTTGACACAATCGTGTTGAAACAATATGACTATTAGAATAGTGTTTATGAATTGTTCCATTATTGTCTGTCCATAACTATTTTTACAGACATCACTATTACATAACAATATTTATGTGCTAAGAACTTCAGTGTTATTTCCTTTATGCATGCTTGAGAACATCCAAGATAAATCTGAGTTGAGGTCACTGGTCCCATTTCCTAGATAAGAAAATTCAGCCCCTGAGACTGGCCCACAGGGCACAAATAGAGTTGACAAAACACACTGCAGGAACAGTGGATCTGTTTCTGAGTTTTCAGAGTCTTTGATTTTTATCATGGAATTGGAAGCAACTGGAAATTTTCAGCTTAGGGAGTGGCCTAGCATTTAGCATGATGGCTGAATATTCCAGTAGATATCCCCCCATCATTTTAAATATATATATAAATACACCACTCACATAATGCACACACCAAATTTATTGCACTTCTAAAGAAGTCAAGTCCATAGTAGCATAAAGACTTCTCTAAATAAGCCCTTGGCCTTTCTATATAGCGCTGAGACCCCTTCAAGATCAGTGGTTATCAGTCTTTTGGAATATTTATTTATTTTAAAATATATAAGGGCAAAACGAGCACAAGATCAAGTAGATCTAACTCTACCATTAATCCCCTTGATCACTTTTGGTAATTTTCTGGATCTCGGTTTCCTTGGCAGTATTTTAGAAAATTTGAACAAGATCTCTTTTAGCCTTGCCATGCTCTGGTTTGCAATCAGTTTTCTATTTCTATCAAGAAGTTTCTGTTTCAGTGGGGTCTAACTAGTGTGAGGACAAACTCATTGATAGAGGTTCAGTGAGGAAAGATGTCAATCATAGTTAAATTACAGACCACTTTCAAGCTTTTGTCTTCAAAGATTACTTTCCATAATTTCAATCATTTAGGTTACACAGCTGGAATTTTTTTATAAGCCAGAGAGCCTTTTCAGTTTAGTGAACTCCTAGATTAATTTCCTGCTAAAAAGAAGAAGAAGGAGAAGGAGAAGGAGAAGGAGAAGGAGAAGAAGAAGAAGAAGAAGAAGAAGAAGAAGAAGAAGAAGAAGAAGAAGAAGAAGAAGAAGAGGAATTTTAACAGTACAACTTCTGTTGAAGATTGGTTGGTGCTCTTAAGATGAGAATGGGCTCTGAGAGAAAGAAGAGTCTTAATTCCTTTGTCCTTGTACTTGCTCCTGGTCTGTCTCTGCTTTTTAGAGGATACCACTGAACCTCAAAAATCTGTCACACTTAGTTCTTGGGGTACTGAGAGATTTACTCTTAATCTCTTATGGGCTACTTTGTTGATAATGCAGACTTTTTTTTTTTTTTTTTTTTGCCAGTCACTGAATATTTTTCCTGATTTCAAGAACCCAGGAATGTTCTTGCTACTAAGAAATACAACCCAAGCAGATCCTAAACTATCATTAACTTTAATCCCATATTTCTGCTTCCTTTCATTTCTAAACTCTGAATGTGTTGTTGTTGAACCTCACAGCTCACAGTTTCTCCATCTTGGAGACTCAGTGGGCTTTTTTTCTTCAAACTGAGTTTAGATGGTGGTTTCATTAAAGTAGCTTTATAAATAGAGATGTGCCTGGTGTCTGTTTACAGAGAAACACACTGGTGAGATTGACTTCATACCACTCATTGGCTATAGAGAAGGTCAAGTGAGGGCAGTTGAGGAATGATGTTATAGATGGAAGGCAACTTGTGTACTTTACTTTCCTGACTTGTAGCTCAATGATACAGCTAAAATTCAATCCTTAATAAAGAAGATAAAGGGAAAAAGCTCTTCCCCAGCCAGTCAATTCTCCTCTGAGACCACCAGTTATTTGGGTATAATCTTCCAGGTTTTGAATGCACTTCCAGAAATATATTGTGCTTATCAAGAAAATGTGTATGTGAATATGTGTTTGTGTGTATATACACATATATATATGTGTATATATGTATGTATATATGTATATGTGTATATATATATATACATATATATGTGTGTGTGTGTATATATATATATTCTCCCCACTTTGATGCAACTAGTGGAATCTAATCTGCATCTTGATTTTGTTTTCATGCATCTTAAAGTTCATTTGGTATCAGCTCATAAAAAACTTTGCTGTTCTTTTTATACAATCGTATATCATTTCACTGCATGGTTGTTTTCAGGCAGCTCCCTACCAAAAACATTTAGGTTGTCTTCATCTTTTCCTGTTATGAGCAATGCTTCAGTTAACCTTTTCATGGCTCATTTTACTTTTGTGTTATAGATTCCTAAAAGTAGCAAAGTTGGATCAAATAGTTGGATATGCATATGTGTGCATTCTTAAAAGTTGCCTCCCACGTAAGTTCATCAAACCACAGCATAAAAAAGTGTCCATCTCCTTAAATACTGGCCAACATGTTCTCATTCTTAATACTCCTAGGCAAACAGTGATACCTCAACAGTTTCAGTTTTTTATTTCTTTTAAATAAAAAGAAATAAAAATATGTGCTTTAAATATGCTGAAGCTATTTCCTTTCCCATGAACTCTCCAAAGGTATTATTTACCTTTTTCTCTATGTTCTTGGTCACTTACTATTGTTTTATAGAATATATAGATGTAAACATACAGAATATGTATATATGTACATAGGTGCACATACACACACACACATAGTATTTTTATTTTTTGCAAATATTTTGTTAACTTCATGATTTTTCTTTGTTTTTAATGTGTATGATTACTGTGCTGCAAATTTTAAAATATTTTTATCTAGTTAAATTTGTCACTATTGTCTTGTATAGACTTGTTTGTGTCATACTTGTAAAAGCTCTTACCCATGCTCTTAGAAATTTGGGAATTTTCTAATACATTTTTTGATGTTAAAAACCATAAGATATTAGCGATTTTATGACTGCATGATATGACTACACTATAATGGATTTAAATTTTTCTGAACCTTTCTTAACTATTTATATTCACAGATTTGGTAGACTTTGGCCACAACTCTCATTTTCATTAGCTAATGGCTTTAGAGTTCCTTATCTTTTATGCTATGAGATATTCATATTCTCAGATTTAAAGTTTCCCACTATTTTGTTACTCTGTTGAAATTTGTTGATGTTGTATCTGCCCTTCCAGTCTAGAATTTATCCATTGTCTCAAAACAAATTATGGCATTTTTGCCATTGTATCAATATGGATAGTATTTTTTTCCTGTTAAATATAAACTGAATATTTATTTTGCTAATTGTATGTGATAGCCTGTGTTCATGTATTATACTGTGTATGAAATAATTAAATTAATTAATATGAAAGATCTTCAGCAAGGTCACTGACCAGTCCTTATCTAAGCTAATTTGTTGTTTTTAAAAGCCACACCATAATCACTTATTTAACATTTGAAAAATGTGTAAATATTTGACTTCTCCGAATGTTAATAATACTATGTTCTGCCACTTGAGAACTCTTCTGTAGACTGATGTGATAAGGCTTCTTTCTCATTTTGTTCTCCATCCTCATGGAAGAGATCCAGGAGGCTCTATTCAAAGGAAGTCCAAGTCAGACCAGCTCATAAGAGAAAACTCAAGATTTGACCTGACATTTTACAATTATTTCCTTTATTTAATCTTGTGTGCTCTGAACTCTTTTGAACTAAAGTAGTATGTGTCGATTCCATTCTTTTCTGTGCAAATGTGGTTGCTGGAATGAAGTGTTACTACACTTGGTTAATGACTAGAGACATAAAATTATTCCTAGCTATTTTAAGACTTAGACTCAGTTTCATAAATATGAAGAGAATGTTTTATTTGACACTCAATTAGCCATACTAATAGGGATAAACAATAGAACAGGTAATCTCTGAGAGCAGGAAAGACCTTTCCCAGAACTCTTTTCAGAACAAGTATCCAAAACAGATATGTGTCTCCTAGACAATTGGTTTGTCTTTAACTTATAGTTATAATGAAATGCATTACTGTTCAAGAACAAATTTGTGGCTTACCATCAGCCAGTGTATAAGACAGGAAGGCACTTTATGTACTAGTCTCCTTTCTTGCTCCATTTTATGTTTCTAGTCTTATTTTCCTTTTGCTGTGATTTTCTCAATTTAATGTACTTAATTCGTAGTATTATATGCATTTTTATAAGCCACTTTATTTCTTTAAGACTTTATTTATTTATTTGACAGAGAGAGCAAAAGCAAGGGAATCAGTAGGCAGAGGGAGAGGGAGAAACAGGCTTCCCACTGAGCAGGGAGCCCAACAACAACTACGTGGGCCTCCATCCCAGGACGCATGATCATGACCTGAGCAGAAGGCAGATGCTTAACCAACCAACTGAGCCAACCAGACTCCCCTTTAATAAGCCACTTAAACTTTGAAACAGTATAGAAAATTTAAAAATAGTAATACATACATTATATACATGATAATAGAAAAATAGATACACAGGTCAGAGAACCAACATGCGGATGCTTCTAGTTGTTGAGTATGTCTGCTCTAACTATTTATTGCAGAACAGGAAATATCCATGTGTAAATTTGGGCATGCACTAGGCCCACTGGGAGATGTACCCAAGCCAAAATGCCATTCATTACCAGTCTTCAAAAACCCCTTCTCTTGATATTTGACTTTTAATTTTATTTTGTTTAAATTCAACTAGTTAACATATCATGTATCATTATCTCTTGACATTTTAGGTGTTAATCATTTAATATCAGTCCCCCCCAAACTGGGTTATTTCCACTTCCCTAAAACACAGTCATCTGAGTAAATGGCCCCAGGTCCTACTGAGGAAGGAAAAGAGAAAGACTCACAGTGAGGATCCTTGCTCCAGAGTCCCGACCTCCTCTACATTCATGGAGCTCTGGGGCTGTGAGCTGGCTCAAGTCTGGGATTGGTTAAGGGCTGTACCTCTGCATTGGGTGACTCAAGTTCCGTTTCTGTAAGCCAGACCTAAAGGTTCCGCATTATACAAATCAAATAAGACTTTCTTGGGCAACCTATTTATTTCAGTCCTAGGGAAAAATGAAGGTATAAGTGCCAGCTATAATCACGTAACTAGTTGCAGAAATAGATAAGAAGCATTTATTTCTTGATTGGATATGAATGTCAAACATCAACATTTTGTCATCTCTTATTCCTCTGCTATCTAACATGTGTAAGTTATGTCAACCTTCTATCACAGTATTAAACCAAAAAAATATGTGTGACTTAGCTAAAAGAATGAATATCACCCCAAGATGAATCAAGGAACATATCAGACTTTGTGTATCCTCTTTTGGGAAGGTCAGTATGTTTCTGTGTGGATAGGTGTGGAAATATGTATTTGCTTCTGTCTTTTTCTGACTTAAATGTGGTCAACAGAAGTGTGTATTGGATGCCGGATTGCGAAGAGGATGCGTGCTTGTGGTTTGCTCTGTCTCCTGGTTTAAGTTGGGAACAGTATTTCCCAAATCCCCTGTCATGTAATGATTTTGAGTTAGAGCTGGCTAAAAGAAGAATCTTGTAAGATTTAGGGGACAGAAGTAAAACAATGATCAAGACTTTCAGAAGGTCTTTTTGTAGTAAGATGTGATAATGGACAGAAGCCGAGGTACACAGTGGGTACCAGCGTAAAGCTCACTTTTCTACCTATAGCCGTCTACCCTTCTTCCTGCTGGTGGCCCTGCTGACCCAAAGACCCCAGGACCACGACCAGACAACTAGCTGTAAGACAACAGATTTCCAGAGACCTCTTCTCAAGTACTCCTTTGCCATAGTACTATGGTGGCTAGGCATGCTTGGCTTGTCAGACACATTACTGACTCCCCTGATCCTCCAATTCCCCTTCCAGATCTTTATTTCCTCAGTTTCTCTCACGATTGTGTGAGACCTAACTTCTGTAATAACTCCATCTGTAACACCCAGTGAATCTGTTCTGTTGACTGAACCATGGACCACATAAATATTATCTATTAATTTTCCACCAAAAAAAAAAAAAAGAGAGAGAGAGAGAATGTATTCCCTTTTTCTCTGGTTTCTAACCTATACACCATCACCCCCCCCCCCCACACACACACAGCTTTCACCTATGGTTAGATCAGTTGAGTAGTCACATTATTATGACTGGTGTTATTCAGAGCTGTGTCGTGTAGTAAATTTTACTACAGTGACTTCCCTGTGTAACTTCTTGTTTTCTCTGGAATTATCAGTACCTTGTTTTCTCTTCTGTAGAGTTTTCTGTGACTTCCCAGAAATTCTGTGCAAACATTCTTCTGGTGTTCTTAATCACCTCTGAATATGTTTATTCATACCAAGTAGACCACCAATTTCATCTTCTTGAAGTTCCTCTTGAGGGCTCTGGCATGTTTCATCTGAACTGGTTACCCTTTGCACCAGATACACAGTTGTCATTCTGGGATGTCCTCTCACTATCTTCCTAGGAATTACTTTCCCTCTCAACTCTGGTGGATTTTGTTTCCTGTGTCCCACATCTTCCTCTTTCCTAGTCAGTCCTTCACTGTGGTGAGGAACATTCTCGAAGAGTTTCTTGAAAATTTATAGGGACTCCTGGGTGGCTCAGTTGGTTAAGCATCTGCCTTCAGCTTAGGTCACCCTAAGATCCTGGGATCTGCATTTAGCTGCATTAGGTCACCCTAAGATCCTGGGATCAACTCCTGCATTGGGCTCCTTGCTCAACATGGACCCTGCTTCTCCCTGTGCATGCAGATCCCCCTGCTTCTGCTCTCTCTCTCTGACAAATAAATAAATCAAATCTTTAAAAAGAAAAGAAAAGAAAAATTTTGTATAGGAGGACTTTTTTTTGAGACTTTGTGATTTAAAAAGGTCCCTAGTCTACCCTCACAACTGGTTACTTGGGTGAATATAAAATTTTAGATTGAGATTATTTTTCTTTAATAGTTTGAAGACATTACCCTACTGTCTTTTACCCTCTGATATCACTTTGACAAGGTCAAAGCCATTCTAATCACTGATTCTTTTTTATGTTCCTGTCTGTAGTCCCCTCCCAGAAGCTTGGAAGTCTAAAATACCACTGTCAGTACTTCATTGTGATCGTTTTTCATTATTCTTGCTGGAGGTTTAATGGCCCTTTAAACCTGCAAATTCATGTCCTTCATTTCTGTAATTGATCTTTGGTTATTTTGTTGGATGATCTCTCTCCCCCTACACACATTTGCTCCCCTCTTCTTTTTTTGAATACCTGTTGTTCAAATATTGAACGTCTGAGCAGTTTTTTAATTTTCCTGTATTTCTTCTCCTATTTTTCATCATTCTGTCTTTTTTCTCTACTTTTTGTAATATGGCCTCAACTTTACCCTCAAGTCATAATAAAGAATTTTCCATCACCCTTCTCATTTTTATAAATTATAAGAACTCTCTCTTTTTTTTTTTTTAATTTTCTTTATGGTACCTACTCTTATTTATTTCAGCTGCTTTTCTCTGTGTTTATTTTGGTCTTTTTCATCTTTAAGGATTTTCTTGATAGTTGACCATTCTTGACCATTTGCTTATATTTTAAAATGAGAGATTAAAAAAACCCACATCATTTGGGTGATGCTTGTCAACTTGAGATTTACTATACAGGAAAAATGGGCCATAAATAAATTGACTACAGCATTCTGTGAAAGAAATAAAAATAGAATTTATTTAGTTATTCTCACTAGGTTTCCCAGAGAAACATTCCCTCATATTCTGCCAAGATGGAAGTTTGGGGGTTAGGCAGCAGTCCTCCTACTTTGAGAATTTTTCCCTTTTTTAGAGAAAATATTTTACCTTAGATTTAGTAAGGTTTCTGAAGAGTGAAAAATTAAGATATAGAAGTGTTCTACTGTTATTTGTCTCCAAATATTCTTTTATTCACTCAACAAATAATTATTGAAGTCCTATATATTCACACTACAAAGGATGCTGAGGATACAGTAGTGAGAAAGGAAAACAAGATCACTACACTTATGATGCTTTTATTATATCAAATATGTTATATTATATAGATATTACTGGGAAGGGATAAACAACAAAAAGTAAGTAAACAAACAAGATTGTCCTTGCTTACCAAAGTGTTTACTTGATTTTTGTACTTTTTAATTTTTGATGCAATTTCCAAAAAAACCCAAACACCTTTCCCCAAGTATCACCAATTATTTAAATTTCACTGCATTTATCATTCACTTTATCTCTACAGTTATATACATATATATTTTAAGATCAATACTTAGTAAGTTTTAAATGTGGTCTGTTATTCCTAAATACTCCAGTGTATACTCCTGAGAGCTAGAACATCACTTACATAACCTCAACATTATCAAAATTAGGAAAGCTAGCATTGACATAATATCATTATCTCACTCACAGCCTATATATATATATATATATATATATATATATATATGTAAATGTTCTTAGCTAACATGCCCTTTGAAGCTAGCTACTTGTTCCCCAGGTAAAGAAGGAATCCAGGATCACATACTACATTTAGCTGTCATGCCTCATTGTCCTCTAACCTGAAACTTCTTTCTTGTCATTACCCACGGTCTAGATATTTTGAAGAACAGTCATTTTTTTTTAACGTCCCTTAGTTTGGATTTGTCTGATTTTCCCTCATAATTAGATTCAGCTTATGCCCTTTTTAGGAGGAAGACTATGAAATTAATGCTGTGGCCTCAGTAGGCCATCATATCAAGAGAACAGGATACTGATCTCTCCCATTACCCATTACTTGGCTAAGATATTGTCTGTCAGGATCTTACATAGGTAAAGTCACAATTTCTCCTTTTGACATTAACAATTAATTTATGAAAAACACTTTGGAACCATATAGCTATTTTCTCCCTCATCCAATGTTCACTCACTATTTTTGTCATCCCTTAATAGTTCTTGTCCAAATCAACAATTACTCTGATAAATCCTATAAATCCTTATAGATACATTATTTCTTCTACATTTATTAGTTGTTTGTCTACTATGAGAAAGCCTCCTCTTCTCCCTGATCAATTAATATTAGTATGGACCCATGGATTCTTATTTTGTTATACTGTATTACTATATTTATTTTGATTCTCAATCTGTCCCAGACTTGGCCTGTGGGAGAATCTTAAGTGTGGTTCTGTGTCCTTTTTACACGTTCCAGCATTCTTTAAGTATTTTTTAGATTTTAGGCACAGCCATAACTTTCAGACTTATCTTGTGTTTTCCCTGTTCCAGCCCTGCAATAAACCTTTTCTCCAAAAAGCCCGGGTTCTATTCAGTGGAGAACTATATCTTCAAACTAAGTTCTGGGTGCCAGATATATGCAATGCAAGTAGTATCCTAGCTTCTAGTTCTTCTCAGCATCAGAGTTAAAACCATGAGTGAGTTCTTTATGAAGACCCCCATTCCAATCCAACACCACATAGTTTGTTCTAGCCTTTTCTCTTTCCTTGTTTGTAACTTGCTCTGCAACAGTGGTAAATGTAACTGGAAATAAATATAAAAGCAATTACTGCTATTACACTGTCATGTGAATATCAAGAAAGGCTTTATAGAGATGATTCATATATGATCTTGGTTTTTTTTTTTTTTTAAGATTTTATTTATTTATTTGGGAGAATACAGTGAGAGAGAGCATGAGAGGCGAGAAGGTCAGAGGGAGAAGCGGACTCCCCATGGAGCTGGGAGCCCGATGAGGGACTCGATCCCGGGACTCCGGACCATGACCCGAGCTGAAGGCAGTTGCCTAACCAACTGAGCCACCCAGGCACCCTATGATCTTGGTTTTGAAAGCTGAATAGGATTTTATCAGGGAAGCAAGAAAGGGCGTTTGAGTCAAAAGTGATAGAAAACAGAGACATAAAGGGAAATAGTTGTCTAGTAAACCAGCATGCTACTGGGGTAGGGTATGAAGAGAGGACAAGGTGAACTGCAGACAGACTGTTGGTGTAGGTAACGAAAAGGAATTTTAGTAGTATGAATTGGGGATTTTTTTTTTTTTTAAGGTAGGAGATGTAACATACTCAATTCTACCTTAGGAAGATAATTATTTCAACAACAGTGAAAATGCACTGGAGGAAAACCAGTTCAGAAGACAGTTATTATATATATATTTCATCATATATGCATATAAGTATATTATGTATGATATGTTTATACACACACAGCTGATTTTCATGGTTGTTTTGTTCTATGAAGTTTCCGTGAACATTAAACCATTGTTCCTAGGAAAAATACAGTATTCGGTTCCTGTAAGCCTCTGTTCACGTTTTATCAACCAACCAATACACAACCCTGTTTTATGTTTCTGTTTAAAGACACTTCATTTAATATATATTGTTAATTCATTAACATCAAATTCATAGCAATAGCACTATAACTCACACTTGAAAGAGGTTTAATTGACACATGTATTTTCTTCCTAAGGCATCACCTTCTTGCACCGGGGAACACTACACAGCATTTCAACTCTATGCTTGGTGAAATAACCAATAGAGAATTCCCAAGATATGAAAAATTTGATACTAAATAGATTGCAAAGAGATACTTGCTCACAGTAGGAGAGCTGCAACAAGAAGGCAGAGTATCACCTTGCTCAACCTCAGCTGGAAACATGCACATCAGATGACCCATGAATGTGAAAGTGCCATGAATATTGATTTTGAGGTTACAAATAAATGTCAGTGAGCAGGCAAATTTGCAAATACAGAATCTACAAACAGCAGGTATCATCCATATGTACATACAGACCTATGTATGAAACCAACCCAGGTCAATGTTGGTAGAAATGGCAAGGAAGGATTGGCCAGTTAAATGTGGGAACAGGGAGAGGTAGAAGGCAAGGATGATGCTGGAGTTTCTATTTAGGAAACCTGGGTGAATGTTAACTATGTTACCAAAAACTATAACCCCCAAAAAGAGTCGGAGGAGAAAGAACACAAGTTTAGAAATGGAGACTTTTAGAACTTAGACAACATCCTGGTAGAGCCAGCAGGTGATCTGTGATAACAAGGAACTGGAACACCTTACAAAGGCCAGAGCTAGACAGTAAATTTGATTATTGGGTACAACATAGAATATGACTGAAACTAAAGGAATAGGAGAGTCTGCCAGGGTAAGGAGGCAAAAATGCAAAGAGAAAAACCTTGCGGGAAAAATGAAATTTAGGGTATGTAGAGGAAGAGAACCAATTAACAAACCAAGAAAAAAATTCAGAGAGGGAGGGAATCAAGTGGAAGGAGATTACAAGATTAAAAACAGGGGTAGTAAATGTTCCCGAAGGAGGAGAGGAAGTAAAGGAAATATGTATGTAATATAGTTCTAAACAGGTAACATTATCTGAGTATTTCATACCCTTCACCTATATCACTGTAATTCTTATCATGCTTTCAGATGGTAGGAATAATTTAAAAATTGGAAAGATAGATGTCCCAAAAGTACACCAGAGTCCAAATGGACCAAGACGACAGTATCTGAGAGGAATCTGAAGCACCTTATACCATCAACTGCAAGACAGAGCAATAAAGATGTTCATCCAAGATCATGAGAAGTTGATCCATGACATCACATCAAAAAATGTAGGTTTGGTAACCACAGTCTATCCACAAGCCAAGTACAATGAAAGAATAGGACAGAAAACTGGGAGAGAACACAACAGAAAGAATCAGGAATGATGAAGCACAGACCAGGGTTTTCAGAGAGAAGACTTCCAGTTCCCAGCAACGGCAGGCTACGTTATTTGAACCAACCCTTCTGCGGAAAACAACGAAAAAAATGCTGAATATAATAAATATCTTTCCAACAGCCACAAAGAGCTAATAAGATAGTAAGGAGTAACGGGCCAAAGAACCCAGGATGTTGAGTGAGCACAAAAACCACTTTTCATCCCAAGGCTATTTACCCAACATAAAAATGTGAATTTCCATTTCCTCCGGAAAGGGCAGGTTTCTTGTGGAAAGAGAAATAGAAATTCAAATTGAAGGTAGATATTAACTGAGGAATTAAATAGGAGACCCTCCTCACAGTAATCTGGTACCTCAGCTATACACTCAGGGTTGTTCAGCAGTAAACCAGCCCTCATCACATCTTGCATCCAGATTTCTATCACAACTGGGTGGTCTACAGACTCAAGCACTGAATTTGAATTAAGGTGATCGTGGGCTGATAGTCCCCACAGGTGCTGGCAGAAGCAATTTCAAAACTTGCCTGGGAATAAAGTGTCCTCATCCTAAATTCACATTATTCTTATAAATGATTTTTCAAATAACCAGCACAGAATAAAAGAGAAGCAGACACATACACCCAAAAGAGTCACTTGGACAAGAAACAAGAAACATAGAGAGACCACAAAGACTCCAAATACGGTTATCAGACAAATGATAAAATAGCTATGCTTTAATGTGTTAAAGGCAAAAAACAAGCTTAACAGTATCTGTAGGGTATAGGACTGACAGTGAGTAAGTAGGAAGAAAAGGGTGAAGACAGTAAAGTTTTGGGGAGAAAGGAATAGATTCTCTTTGCCCCCATACATGCCTATATAATGAATAAAATCCATAACTACACCATCATTTTACCAAATGCATTGTTAAACCTCTACTATGTAGCAGATCACTGTTGTTTTTGCAAGGCTATTTTCCATTCTCTCTTCCACTCAAAGAGCAAGTAAATTTTCTTTAGTAACACACAGGCTCTGTCCATTTACAAGGAGGGCCCACCTTCAGTGGTAGGTAACATGATGCCCCTACCCAACCAGTTGAAACATTCCATTTCCCTACTGTTTTCCAAGAAAGACCAATGAAAGAAGTTTTGCTGGAACTTCTGAGGTTGAGAAACTGGTAGGCTGTGAGTCTATGAGGCTATCTCGGAGCCATGAGGAGGAGAGAGATCGCCTGTGAACAAAGCCAACAGCAAGAAAAGAAAAGCCAAGGAAAAGAAACAGATTCTAGAGGACATTTCTTTTTTTCTTTTTTTTCCTTTTTCTCTTTTGTTCTTTAGAGAGAATGCCCAAGAGGGGTTGGTGGGGAAGAGGGGAAAGTTTCAGGAGAGACTCTTAAGCACAGAGGCCCACACCGGGCTCCATCACACAACCCTGAGATCACAACCCAAGTTGAAATCAAGAGTTAGCCACTTAACCAACAAAGCCACCTAGGGCGCCCCCAGATGACATCCTTTAATGGGGTATCTTAGTGGGTTAGTGTCTTTGGGGTGGCTTAGTGTGTTAAGCCTCTACCTTCAGCTCAGGTCATGCTCTCAGGGTCTTGGGATCAGAGCCCCACATCAGGCTCTCTTCTCAGCAGGGAGCCTGCTTCACCCTACCCTGCCTGCCTCTCTGCCTACTTGTGATCTCTCTCTTTCTCTGTCAAATAAATAAAATATTTTAAAAGATCAGTAAACACCTAGATTCTATGCCTAGAGGCCTGACACTTCTACATTTTATGAGGCAATACTCTGCCTTTTCCAGCTTGAGCCAGTTTGAGCTGGGCTTCTGTTACTTGCAAACAAGAGGCCTGGTATATAAGAACTAGATTCAGAGCCCTGGTCAAGTCACCAAGAATAAAATATCTCAAAGAGGAAAAAAAGAATCAGTTAATGAAGGGGAACATAAATTTTATAAAGAGGAAAAGATTTAAAAATGAGCCTGGGGTACCTGGGTGGCTCAGTGGGTTAAGCCTCTGCCTTCAGCTCAGGTCATGGTCTCAGGGTCCTGGGATTGAGCCTCACTTCCGGCTCTCTGCTCAGCGGGGAGCCTGCTCCCCCTCCCACCCCTGGCTTGCCTCTCTGCCTACTTGTGATCTCTCTCTCTGTATCTAATAAATAAATAAAATCTTAAAAAAAAAAAAAAAGAGCCTGGTGGCGGGTATTATGGAGGGCACATATTGCATGGAGTACTGGGTGTCGCGTATGTAAACAATGAATCTTGGAACACTACATCAAAAGCTAATAATGTATTTTATGGTAACACAATTAAAAAAAATTTCAGGTAATAAGACTGATCTATTGCCAACCCATCCTAAAAATAATCTTCTCCTACTGAATTTCCATAACACAATAATTATCCTTCTCTGGCACTTAGAACATTTTACCTTATATTGTAGCTGACTTTGCATATCTTTATCTCTCCTGCAAATCTGATACCCCGGGGAACAAATAGTCATAGGATTTCAGAGTTATAAAGTACCTTGGACAGAATTTTCTTATTTCATAAATTGAGGTAGGGACCATGTCTGTTTTTATTTTGGTGTCCTAAGTGTATTTAGGAAGTAATATTAATTAACTGAAGGAATGAGTTAATGAAATTAAAAGAGAAGAGGGAATAGGAGAGAAATGAAATTAAGATGACATGAAAGATATAATAAATAAAATGTATGTATTTCAGGAAGGGAAGAAGAAGAGAGGTTGGAAGACAAAGGAAAAGAGAACAAGAATAAGAGAAGGTAGAAGAAATTAGTATTGAGCAATATTTGTGTGAGTCTCCAGTTGTGAACTGTATTATAATGCTTATCTTTTAGAACTTTGACCTTTCTAAATTTTCTCTGCTTATGCAAATAATACATTAAATTTTTTTTTTTCTATCCTGAGTGCACAGCAACAACAGGAAGAAGGAAATCCAGATGTATTCTTCAGGGCTGGAAGAGTCCCGATTTGAATCATGGAAGTAGGAATGGATTCTGGAGGCATCCCAGACCCACTGGTAATAGACAAACCATAAGTGACTCTTAATCTCACAAAACAAACTGAGGGTTGCTGGGGGGATGGGGGTTGGGAGAAAGGGGGTGGGGTTATGGACATTGGGGAGGGTATGTGTTTTGGTGAGTGCTGTGAAGTGTGTAAACCTGGTGATTCACAGACCTGTACCCCTGGGGATAAAAATATATGTTTATAAAAAATAAAAAATTAAAAAAAATAGATTTACAGAACTTCGTGATCATCCTGGTAGACTGTATTATGATTTTCAATTATTTGTTTCCTCTTTCCTTTAGAATAATTATTCATCTTACCCATTGCCAAGGAAGCTGCAGGGATTTGTGGAAGAAGTACATCTTCCTGCCTCATTGATGTCACTCTTAGCCACGTGATTTGCTTTAGTCGACAGCATGTATGACTCATGCGACATCCAAGCAGAAGCTTTAAGAGCCATGGTGAGTATCTCTTCCTCTTTTCCTCTAGGCATGAAAATGACATGTTTCAAATAAAATCTGCTTCTTTATCCAGAATCCCGGAGTAAGAGGATCACAGGCTGCAAAGCCACGGCAGATCCTCAGACACTTTCGTTATCCTAAGTTACCAAGATGGAAGAATCATTTGTTACCAAAGCAGAGCTGACTTATACACCACTAAATTGCCTCTAATGTACAAACAGCAACATTTTTAAAAATAAATTCCTGAGTTACTTTGTTTCCACTATTATATGCTCTGAGATAAAACTCGTTCAGAAAAAAAAAAAAAAGCCATGTTTGAAATACAATTTTGTTTGCTTATAAACCTTTTTAATTTCTCAATACCTATGCAGTACATGAAAGACAGCTATCAAAATTGGTCCATAGTCTGTATAATCACAGATCCACAATGCCTGAGAATGTAATAAAAGAAAATCACTGTAAATTCTCCCAGCAGAGACTTAGATTGCTTTGTTCTCATGTAGGAAAAATGGACTTTACTTTTAAATGTTTAAAAAAAATTATAAGGCAGCCTGTGTGTATAGGGAAGACCACCCTTTTCTTCACCACTACCACCATAAAAATATTTACAGACTATAAATATCTTGGTTTCAGGACCCAACTGGTCATCTGATAGTTCAGTAATAGTCTCAGTGCAGAAAGAAAAATATGTTTCTTGGTTTTAGAGGAAGGAAAAGGAAAACAACTCCAATAGTTGCATTTTTTAATTCCAATCTGCAAAGGAAATGTTTTCTTTCATGAAAAACCAGTGAAGCAAGACTCTCCTGAATTTTTATATAAATCTTAAAAAAAAAAGTACTATAGGGTAATACCACCTCAGAAAAGATGGCTTTTTCATTTAAAAGGCTGATAATAATGAGCAGGAACACTACCAAAATACAGAATATACATGAGCACATATAGGTTTAGCCAACCTGCAATAGAGCCCTTCTCCTCAAAAATTCAAAATTGCTTTTCCTCTACATCAAAAAAGGAATAAAGTTCATTTTCCCCTTTCAAATCACAGAAAAAGAAAGTAAAAACTGGAGAAAAGATAAAGGGATGGCTTTTATAAGTCACTGGATTTTAAGTTTCAGAAACATTTTGTTATTTTTTTCCCAAAAGGCTAGATACACATAAAAATAAGAGGAAAAATATGCTGTTTGCTGCATCTGAGTCCTCATCTTTCAAACTGGACCTGTTTGCGAGTGTCAGTTAGATCCTGCCAAGTCTAGAAGCTGTATTCCTGCTGGAAAGCCCTAACACGAGAATATCGAATTTCTTCTGGAGCAGGCCTACTGTAATTTGCTAATATTCTTAAGGTGAGAGGTCCAATTCAGCTTGCCAACTGCACCCACCAAGTTGGTTTTGGAAGTTGTAGATGGTTGGGTGTTTAGGAAGAGATTTTTTAGGTTCCCAAATGTTTTCTATTTGTTTGTTGTTTTTTATTTAAAATACTCATCCATCAAATGAGGGGCTAAATTTCCTTTCCTGTTTGGGAAAGAATTTGTTCTTCCCCCCCTTTTCAGTGGCAATTCATTATTTTTACAAGATTAATAACTGGCCATAAATCTCATGTGTCTAAGATACTTGGCCTCCTCTTTGCTGCATCATGGTAAAATATTAGTAAATCTAATAGAACAGATTGTGTCATCCAATGTATGCATTTTTGAAAGTGGAAGCCAAATGTAAGTAAATTGAATTGGCTGACTTCTAAGAACCCGAGAGCTGTATGAGGTAGTTTGGACTGAGGACAATCTCAGCCTACCTCACCATTCTGCTCTCCCTCCTTCAGAAGCAAGTTCTTTCCCTGTAAGCCCCTCACTGCTGGAAGAGTCACCATTGTTGACCACAAAGGATCATTCTGAGCTGAGCTGATGAACTGGAGTTTGGGATCTTCCATTGTGTCCCCTCCCTCATTGCACAAACCCCTGTATCAGCTTTGCCCCCCAGTGACACTGCTCTGTAGGTGTGCGTTCTCTCTAACCCCAAGCACAACAGCTCCCCATCAGGTCCAATCAGACTTCTCATAGTATTTTTGGAGGAAGAGAAGGTATCTGCTTCTTCTTTGTGTGCCCCTTTCTACTCAGGTCATCATCTGGTGCAGAGGTCACAAACTCAAGCCACTTTTCAGGATCAAGTAGGGAACATAAATGAGTAACGTGAGTAGGTAGGGACTGTTACAGATTATGTATGTCCCGTCCAGAGAGGGCAGTCACTACTACCGAGTTCTTGGACATATCTTTTCATATGACCATTTGATCTTCGAAGGCCAAATCTTCTTTTTTCAAGAACAATGGTGTACCAGCCAAGACTCAATCAAGAGAACTATGCAAATTTCCCAATTTCCACAGGTAGCTAACTAGCTTAACTTTTTAAATACACACACACATAAGCACATTGTTTACTAAATTAGGACTGTGGGTCTCTACATTGTGATCGTGAGTGGCATTTCTTCCCCCATGTCAATGGATAGAGTTGACCTCTTAAAGTATTTTGCTGAAGTTACAGTCTCAACTCTGCAGGACTGCAGGACACACTCAGCTCAGTAACCTCAGGCTACTTGACTTTGTGACTAATCATTTATTTACCCATTCATCCATCAAACATTTATGGAGTTCCTCTGCTAGGGGATGGACATATGAAGAGAAACAGGATACAGTATCTGCCTTCCAGGAATTTATGAACTACCTAGGGAGTCCGACATATAAACTAAGTTAACGTGGGTATAGGAGTTTGTTGAATGCAGAAACAAACTGTCATTGGGTTGTTTTCAAAATGAGTTCTCAAAACCACAGTGCCGTGCAATCTTCCTCCAGCCTCCCAAGCCTACCTCCTCCACCCCTTCATGTCACTCTTCATGTCACACATGCTAATTACTGTGCAGCTGAAGGAGCTGGGTGTGTCTACTGACCACCCCACGCTCACTAAACTCCAGGACTCTACAGGATCGTACATGTCAGGAAGTCAGTTATCCAGGCCACCTTCTTAGACATGTGGCACATGTGAACAAACAAACACAACTGAAAACAGAAATAGTGTTTCTTGTTGCTCTCTCTTTTCTCATCCTGATGTCTCCCTTATGCTTTATCCCTCATTCCTCTTACCTGGTATTCACTGCTCATCTGCAGGTAGGACATAGCAAAATGCCTAGCATAACTTCTAGCTACCAGAAAATAATGCAATGAAAGTCAATCTCTCTCTAGAAAGGCAATGCGTGTGTCATTGCCCATTGAGATGTCCCCCCTTAAACCCTAAAATGTAGACAGGTATTCAAATGTACTATTACTGAGGAATGGCATTAAAATAGAAGGGTTTTCAGATGTCTTGGAATTATTCTCTCTCTGTACTTTACAGCTGACTTTTGGGGTCTCTACATAGTTGAAAATCAACAAGTCAAGAGTTTTTACTATCATCTGGAATAAATTATAAGCTATAGTTAAGAAATAGCTGGTGTTCGCTGAGTACCTTTTATGTTTCAGGTACTACATTAGAGGATTTATGCTGTCTAACTTAGTAATTGAATTCTCACAATTTATAGTGTTACCACATTTCCAGATGAGAAAAGGGACTTGGAGAAATCGAGGAACCTATGCAAAATCCCACCCTAGTCAGTAGTCAAGACCTTGGGCCCTTGCTCGTTCCCACTAAACCATACTGCTACCTTAAAGCTCACACAGAGCAGATCCTTGGTCACTCAGTTGTGATTTTACATGTTTACATCCCTTTGTTGCCACCTGATCTTTAGACCAAAGAAGTAAAAATGCCAGAGAACAAACAACAACTTCAAGGACAGCTTTATCAGGCCAATGTCTCCTAACCAGGCTGCATGGTCCCAGTAAAGACACAGGGTAAATGCCTGTGAATTGTTTTCCCTGAAAATAAGCAGGGCTTGGTAATAACTATAATCATGAGATTGTCATGGGAATTCTCTTGTAACTCATTGCAAGAGTACACTGGCATCACTAAGACTGAAGATGCATGAATCCAACACATACCCATTTTACAATGAACACAGACAACGGTCATCAGTTATTACAAACATCAACCATCAACACCCCTGTACATGTCAGCCTCTCCATACACCTCCTTGGCCCAGATGTCCACCTACTCCCTGTATACAGGTTACATCCACTGGAGCAGTTACATTTCTGCTGGATGCCTGATACCCAGAAAGCTCCATTACTCTGACAGATCGTGAATGCAAAGAGACCAGGCCTATACCACCTTCTCAGGTCCTCAGTTCTGCACTGAGTAACACAGATTCTACAGACAACCATAGGGTTGGCTATGGACAGGATTCTCTCCCACCCATTTCCCGTAAGTCCATAGTCTAGAATGCCAATAAGATAGGATGCAGCCACAGAAGGAAGCAGGGGGGAAATCACTAAGCCTTAATTTTCAGTGTGAAAAGTCTCAGCAGGAAAAAAAAAAAAAAAAAACAAACAAACACACACACACACAAGACAAGAGTAGAGCCTGGCGCTTTCCCTATGACTCTGAGCCAGTATCCAACTCAAGCTTTTTAACTGGATCTAAAAACCCTTCTATTCAAGATTTCCTTCACTCTTTCCCCTAGAGCATATCCCCACCAATTTGCATTATTTGGAATAATCTTGCCACATGATGAACTCTTGTCTGGGATTCTCCCTGAAGGATCTACTATGAAGCACACTTCTTCTGCCTAGCGTGCCTACGCTTGATGTTGGACATCCTGCTTCCAAACTTTGTGAATCTGTGATGGTGAAAGAGACCTAAATGAAATACTCCCCTGACCAATTATCGGGCCTCTATCCTTTGCTCCCAGCCTAGACCCTCAAAATTAGAGAATGCTGATAGCATTTTTTCCAGAGTATCACCATTTACTTTGTGAAACCATTCTACTTTTTAAAAAGGGACAGTTGTAACCCTTTATTATCTTCTTTTAATTTGGTCCATCTGCAATGGCTGTAGAAAAAATTAATGGAAATTCATTAGATACAGTCTTCTTTAAAATTTTTTTTGTATCTAGGGCCCCTGGGTGGCTAAGTCAGTTAAGTGTCTGCCTTCAATTCAGGTCCTGATCTCAGGGTCCTGGGATCTAGCCCCAGGTCAGGCTCCAAGCAGATTCCTTGCTCAGCAGGGAGTCTGCTTCTCCCTCTGCCCCTCCCCCAACTCATACTCTTCCTCTTGCTCTCAAATAAATAAAAATTTTTTTTTTACAAATTCAAATTTTATGGCTATCTTCTTTATTCTTTTATTCCTTTGGTCATTTCAGTTGAGGATGGGAGGATTCTATGACACTTGTATTCATGCTACCATTTTCCCCTGAAGCCTTTGAGATTTCTTCTGTTCCCTTGCTTACAAAGCCATACGTAACTGACCTTCCACATTTGGGGAATTTTAATTAAAACATCAATTTCTATTAATTGTAGTTTTTTGATGCTCAAAGAGGGCTTTTGTACCCAGAACATACTATTTGGAATTACAGGGGATTTGGGGTGCCTGGGTGGCTCAGTCAATTGAGTATCTGCCTTCAGCTCAGGGCATAATCCCAGGGTCTTGGGATACAGTCCCTCATAGAGTTCCGTGCTCAGCAGTGAGTCTGCTTCTCTCCCACCCTCTGCCTCTGTCCTAGGCTTGTGTTCTCTCTCTAAATAAATAAAATCTTAAAAAAAAAAAAAAAGAATTACAGAAGATTTAGATATTCAATATAATAAATTCTCCAATTTAAAACCAAAAGTGTCCTGAAGGTTTTAAATCACCTGAATGATTCTTTTATCTAAAAATCCAGTACGGGGTGCCTGGGTGGCTCAGTGGGTTAAAGCCTCTGCCTTCGGCTCAGGTCATGATCTCAGGGTCCTCAGATCAAGCCCAGCTTCGGGCTCTCTGCTCAGCAGGGAGCCTGTTTCTTCCTCTCTCTCTCTCTCTGCCTGCCTCTCTGCCTACTTGTGATCTGTCTGTCAAATAAATAAATAAAATCTTTTTAAATAAATAAATAAATAAAAATCTAGTACATTTCATGTAAAATAAGAATGATAATTTTCAGGAGAATCCTTAATTCATGTTTGGTCAAATAATGTAGAATATACCAAATTCTACTTAAATCATTTAGTTTATGGACTTAATTCAGTTCTCTAAGCATTGTAAACTACATTTCAAATGAGTGTATTTTCTTTTCCTTTAAGTGCTTGATCAGGCAGGTACACAGTATTTCTAGACAAATCCTTCCTAGCATTTACACAACTATTTTTAGTTTTTCTCAAATTCTTTTATTTACTTACTTTTTTGAGAGAGAGATAGAGAGCATACACATGAATAGGGAGAAGCAGAGAGAGGGAGAGACAGAATCTTAAGCAGGCTTCAGGTCCAGTGCAGAGCCCACTATGGGGCTCAATCTCACCACCCTGAAATCATGACCTGAGCCAAAATCAAGAGTTGGATGCTTAACCGACTAAGCCATCCACATGGCCCTCAAATTCTTTTAGGTCACCTGGGTGCCCTAAAAGACTATTTCAATAGTCAAGTTAGCCAAGAAAATGAAACGTTATCTTTTCAAAACAAAACAAAACAAAACTCCAAAGTATGCAAGTAATAAATATACAGTATTTACCCAAGATGTAATAAATGAACAAATAAATAAATAATTGTCTTCTACAATTCAGGCAAAATTTCGTAACAACTTTCAGCTTAAAATAACAGATCTAGTATCAGTCTTTTAAAGTTGGAATCACAGGGTTAATTTCTCAAATTCTCTAACATTTCCAATTCTCTTTAACACAACAAACTATGTAACAGCATGCACAGATTATTCTGGCTTAACACAAAAGGAGTTAAACTATGGATTTGATTTCCTTATCACCTGAATAATATAATTAATAAGATAAACTCAAGAGCTACATATCAAACTCCAAACCCCCAAACCAAAAATGTACATTCTTTCCAAAACAGCCTTGGAAACCCTGACAAAAACTGACCATTTATTAGGCCACAAAGAAATCAATACTTTCTACAAAATGGAACTTAGTAGGCCATGTTATAGTTCCAAAAATACGTGGAAATTCAAAATGAAAAATAAAGACCAAATTAAAAAAAAACATTGGTTTAGAAATTTAAAATTACTTTTCTAAATAACTTAGCTGATAATCAAAACTGTAATAAAATAATATTTTAATAGCAATAATTGGTATTAATGCATAATAATCTAATAATATCTCTTACTGACTCCTCTTTTTGTTGTCATTTACCTCTTGACCAAGCTTTTGCATTCATTAGTAACTTAAGTACCTGGTTGGCTATTTTCCTATCCCTTATTTCATCATTCTCAGTGAATTCAACTTTATGTAAATAATTCATTCAACACCCAGGTGTTTTCGTTTTTGACTTCCTCAACTGACTTCTGGGCTTCTTTTACCATTAAAAGAATAAATTTCTTTTAAGTTGCATTGGGAATGCATTACAAGAGTATCCTTCATGGTGTTTTATCATTCATCCCATAATAAGTACCTCACTGAAATAGTTTAAATAGGTCCTATAAGGTTGCCTGACTCTATCTATCACTACCTAGTTATTATATCTGTTTTAACACTGCGTGCTGAAAGCACAAGTATTTTATTAGCAAAATAAAAAGATACTGAAATGTAACTGAAAATATCTTGATCGTTTTTAAAACAAATACATTAAAAACCTATAAGCAAATAACTGATTTCTAGTATCACAATAAAACTACTTCAAAACACAAACTCCTCCAGCTTCTACAGTCTCTATTAGGCTGGATGCGTAGTTTCCATTATTATATAGTTACTGGCGGATTGATGCAATCAACGTTTGCACATCAGTTACCCTTATTTACTAGATTCTTCTAACAGTGTCTGAGAATAGCTAAAAAAAAAAGGGGGGGGCACCTACTAGCTTAATCATTTAGGTGGTTGACTCTTGATTTTGGCTCAGGTCATGATCTCAGCGTCCTGAGATCAAGGCCCCTGTCGGGCTCCCTGCTTGACAGAGAGTCTGCCTAAGGATTCTCTCCCTCTGCCCCCACCCCTTTCTCTCTCTCTCTCTCTCTTTCTCTCTTTGTCTCCCTCTCTAAAATAAACAAATAAATCTTCAAGAAAAAAAAAGAATTTTGGTGATAATAATGATAAAGACATGTAAGATCATACCCCTCTATAAGGAGATAACTAATTGGAGAAAAAAGAATAGCAAAGATGAAAAACGAAAGAATAAATAATTGATTTATGGCATGTTAACTTTAAGTACAGGAGGGTTTTAGGTAGGGGCTCTATTAATCTGCACACATCAATCAATAGCTTAATTACCTAGAGGGGGGATTGTTTTTCTTCTATAAGAGCAGAAATATATGGTTATAGCTGGCAAGTGCAGGGCTGATGCAGTGGCCCCATGATGTTGTCAATATCGCAATCTACTTCTCCCTTTAAGCTCTGGATTTAGCTTTCATTCCTTTGATCATTTTATAAACACAGGATGATTGTCTCATCTGCAACTTCTAGTCCAAGTTCTAGAAAGAGGAAAGAGATAAAACTCATAGGATTATATAAAAATGCAGAAAAAAAATTTGATAAAATTCAACATCCTTTCACAATAAAATTCTCAACAAACTGAAGACGGAAGGAATTTTATAAAAGCCATATCTAACAAACCACAGCCAACATCATACTTGATGGTAAAAGGTTGCAAACTTTTTTTTAAGACCAGGAATGAGACACGGATGCCCTTTCTCATTACTACTTTTCAACATAGTACTGGAAGCCCTCGCCAGAGCAATCAGGCAAGAAAAATAAATAAAAGGCACCCAAATCAGAAAGAAAGAAGCAAAATTTTCTGTCCGCAGCTAACATAATTTTATGAGAAAATTCTAAGGATTCTACCGTTTAAAAAAAAAAAAAAAAAGACTCTGCCATCAAAACCTGTTGCCATCGCCAGGGAACTGGGGATAAGGAAGATAGATATAGGGAGGTGTTAGTAAAAGGCTACAAGGTGTAATTTGAATAAGGTCTGAGGATCTAAGATACAACCTGGTGACTAGAGCTCTAACACTGTATTGTACAACTGAAATTTTCTAAGAGAATTTCTAAGAGATTAGAACTTAAATGTTCTCATTAAGAAGGAAGAAAAGAGGGGCACCTCGGTGGCTCAGTGGGTTAAAGCCTCTGCTTTGGCTGGGGTCATGGTCCCGGGATCCTGGGATCGAGCCCCGCATCAGGCTCTCTGCTCAGCGGGGAGCCTGCTTCCCACCCCTTTGTCTCTGCCTGCCTCTCTGCCTACTTGTGATCTTTCTCTGTCAAATAAATAAATAAAATCTTTAAAAAGAAAAAAAAGAAGGAAGGAAAGAAGGCAGGAAGGAGGGGAAGGGAAGGGATAAGAAGAAGGAATGAGAGGGGATGAAGGGAAGAAAGGAAGAGAAAGAAGGGTTTGGCTGGAGGAATCCTTTCACACTCTACATGTATTTGTACAGCCTATGTATACATGTATCAAGTCACCATGATGCACACTTTAAATATCTTATAATTTGTTAATTATACTTCAATAAAGCTGGAAAAACTTTTAGTATTGATAAGTGAATTCATTTGCAGGATAGATATAAAGTCAATATACAAAATCGGTTGCATTTCTCTATAGTAACACTGAACTATCTGAAAAAGAATTAAGGAAAACAATCTCATTTACAACAGCACCAAAAACAATAAAATGGTTAGGAATAAATTTAACCAAGGAAGGAGGTGAAAGACAGTACATTGAAAATTGTAAAATCTTGATGAAAGAAATAGAAGATACTTATAAATGGAAAAATTTCCCATGCTTATGAATCAAAAGAACTAATATTGTTAAAATATTCATTCTATCCAAAACCATCTATAGATTCAATGTAATCTTAATGGAAATCCAATGAAGTTTTTCTTTAAAAAAAAATTTTTTTTTAAGATTTTATTATTTATTTGACAGACAGAGATCACAAGTAGGCAGAGAGGCAGGCAGAGAGAGAGAGGAGGAAGCAGGCCCCCTGCAGAGGAGAGCGCCTGATGTAGGGTTCCATCCCAGCACCCTGGGATCATGACCTGAGCCGAAGGCAGAGGCTTTAACCCACTGAGCCATCCAGGTGCCCCCAATGACATTTTTCACAGATATACATAAAACAATTCTAAAATTTGTTGGAGGGGCCCCTGGGTGGCTCAGTGGATAAACCTTTGCCTGCGGCTCTGGTCTTGGGCTCTGAGCATCGGTCTCTCTGCTCAGCAGGGAGCCTGCTTCCCCCTCGCTCTCTGCCTTCCTCTCTGCCTACTTGTGATCTCTCTTTAAAAAAAATTTTATAAATTACATTTGTTTGGAACCACAGAAAGCCCTACATAGCCAAAGCAATCTTGAGAAAGAAGAAAAGAGCTGGAGGTATCACACTTTTTGATTTCAAACTATACTACAAAGTTATAAGGACTGACACATAGATCAATGAAACAGAATGGAAAGCCCAGAAATAAACCTATGCATATACAACTAATATTTTACAAGGGAACCAAGATTATTCATACAACTCAATAGCAAAATAATTATAATAATCTGATTAAAAATTGGGCAAAGAACTTGAATAGACATTTTTCCAAAGAAAGCACACAAATGGCCAACAGATACATGAAAAGATGCTCAATACCACTCATCATCAGAGAAATGCAAATCAAAACCACATTGAGGTATCACCTTAACCCTATCTAAATGGCTATTATGAAAAGAGATAAGTGCTGATAAGGTTCTGGAGTATGGAAACACTGGTGCACTATTGATAGAAATGTAAATTGTTAGAATCATTATGAAAAACAATATGAGAGTTCCTCAAATTAAAAATAGAACTACCATATGATTCAGCAATTCCACTCCTGGGTATATTGAAAATGAAATTACCATCTCAAAGAGATATGCACACTGCCACATTAGTCACAACACCTGAGACATGGAAACAACCTAAGTGTCTGTCCATCAAGAGAATGAATAGAGAAAATGTGATGTGTGTGTATATAAACAAGGGAGTACTATTCAGCCATGAGAAAGAAGTAAATTCTGTCATTTGCAACAACATGGATGAAGCTTGATGATGATATGTTAAGTGAAATAAAGAAGACAGAGAAAGAAATATACTGTATGATAACGCTTACATATGGAATCTAAAAAAGCCAAACACACAGACACAGAGAATTGATTGGTGGTGGTCCGGGAGTGGGGTTGAGGTGGGGAGATGGGGTAATGTTTGTCAAAGAAACAAACTTTGAGTTATAAAATGAATAAGCACTGGGGATTTAATGTATAGCATGCTGTTTATAGTTTGACTATTATTGTATACCTGAAAGTTGCTAAAAAAGTGGATCGTAATTGTTCTCACTACACACACACACACACACAATGATACATATGTGAGGCGATGGATGTGTTAAGTAACCTTATGTGGTAATCATTTTGCAATACATATATGTAATTATCACATTGTACATCTACTTGCAAGATGTGATGTATCAATTATAGATCCATTTTATCTCCATGAAACAGGGAAAATTAGGAAAGAAGCACCTACGATGAAAAGATGATGTTGTATCTGTATCACAAAATTCTAGAAATTCTTTCTTTTCTGACTGGCAAGAATATTATCACTTCTTGCTCCAAAAGAGCTGCTGAGAAAAAATTTTATTTTGATTGGGATTCTATAAAAGAAAAAGATAGGAAGAACAGATGTTGGTAGATGACTACTGCTTTCTGTAATATTGAGAGTAGAAAGAGAAAGAAAATTCTTGGAAAGGATCTTATGGAGAAAATGAAAAAAGAGCTTGATCTATAAAAATGGCAGGAGCTGAGTATCCATACGAAGACTGAAAAAGTTTACCCCAGTGTCTTGAATAGTATGAACAGAAGTGGAAGACAGATTTGAATGATTAGCCTGACATATTCGGAGAACAGATTAAGGCAAAGACTATGCCGGGAGCAATGAGAGAAGGCTGAATTGGTGGAAGAAATTCAAGTCGTGGAGATCTTTGACAGAAAGGTTTTTGACTTGACGTGAATCATATTAAGGATCTACTGGAAGTTTTAAAGCAAGAGGAAGAACGATTTAACTAATAGTTTAAGAAAACTTTCTGTGGTCACAGAATGTGGTACAGATTAAAGAGGAAAGAGATTGGATCTACTTGCTTATGAAGTCACTGAATAACATCCAAGTGCTTTCACTGCAACAATTATGGTTGTTGTCCAGCTGAAGGTCTTAGAGTTACCCTAACACAAGTGCTTCCTGACTAATGGCTCACAAACCGGCAATCGCCCACAGCGAGCTCGCTAACCCTCCCAGAAAAAAAGCTATTCATTCTTAAGTCTTTACTAACAGTAATTACCGGAACAAGACTGTCACTAATATTTTTCAACTATGAGACTCCTCTACTTGGACTGTAGCAATCAAGTTTTTGAGCAGGAAATATAAATGGTGTTTTTTGTTTTTTTTTTAAAAAGCAAGCCAGGGACACCTGGGTGGCTCCGCCGGTTAAGCGTCTGCCTTTAGCTCAGGTCATGATCCCAGGGTTCTAGGATGGAGCCCCATATCCCTCTCCCTGCTCAGCTTGGAGCCTGCTTCTCCTCTCCTCTCTGATCATGCTCTAGCTCTCTCTCTCAAATGAATTAAAAAAAAAATCTTTAAAAATGAATAAATAACCAGGGTGGGAAATTTCAGGCCATGGTTAGTATTTGAAAAACAAAACAAAACAAAAATAAAGCAGGCCATTTTTATTTAGGTCAACATGCTCAAAGTTAAGTGTTGACATTATCCATGTGTACAGAAGTGTGTGAAAACTAATTTTTATGCCAGTGTCCTTTTCAAACACTGTGCCATGAAACTCTGGGTTAATAGCTTGCCTGGCTCACTCTTCTCTTCCATCCCTTGGCAAAGCAGAGCTCCACAGTAGGCTGGAGTTCAGCCCCACCCCCAGCTTGGGAACTGATCTTCCTTCCCACTATTAGAGGATTCTGGAATCATCATCAAGCAGCTCAGTGACTCAGCAAACCAGCATGAATTCAGCCTTGCTTCAGGACACAGTTAACCTTGGATCCCTTTCTAATGAGTAGGTCCTTATCATGCTTCTTGTTGTTGAACACTCCATTGTGATGCTTGACCCAATGCTCCTCTCTCCAGAACTGAGGTCTTCCTTGGGTCCCATCAGTTCTCCTGACAGCCAGTGTCCTAACCCTGAGTACCAGTGCCCCCCACCTTCTGCTAAGCCTTCCTGATGCTTCTCTTCTTGTTGACATGTCTAGCTACTGCTAATTGCCAAATCTCCAGCAGCTCACCTCCTAGTACTTACTTCCTCCTGTTTCCCATTGCTTAGAGTGCTCTGGTCTCCTGAGTCGAGATCCTGACTACAATCCTGATACAGGCATGTCCTTTATTTTTATAAAGGTTCATATCTCATCAGCAGTCTTTCAGCCTTTTGCTTGTGGAAGGGTTTTTCCCCAAAAATGTTAATTCATTTTTATCCTTTTTATTTTTTCTCTTCCCTTACCATTCCCAGTAGGTAACCAGGCTCATAGGATTTCCTCGATACAGAGAATTTTGCTAAGAACTCAGAAGCCATCCGAAAAGATAGTTTTGTTGTTATGGTTGTTGTTGTTGTTGTTGCCTTTTGGAAAAAAGTACTGAAGAGCTTATTTTAAGTATCCTGAATGGGCAGAACAGAGAAATGTATATTCTATGGGAAGTAAGAGGAGTGGGGGCCTAGGCCCATCCCAGGGGAATACACTTGGGAGTTGACAAAGACCTCAGAGTTTTGGCTATATGAATTACCAAGAAACTTGGGCCTGGGAACCCCCAGTGCCTAAGGTCTCCACACCCCACCCAACTATGGTATAGATGTGGCACAGACTCAGAAAAGTAGAAGGACCATTCCAGGTGGGATAAAGACATCCTAATGGTAACACCTTTAGTAACAGTGATAGGAGGGGAAGCAATAGGAATGAGACTGATCATTCCTCCAGCCTATGTGATAGGGGTTCAGAGAGCAATTCAAGTTGGCTTTTTAAGTGATCCCAAATAACATTAACTATAAATATGACACAAACCCTGCCTTTAAGGAATTTTAAGATAAATGTGGAAAATCAGACAAGTTTGTCTATGTAGTATGTATACATATCACAGTGTATATAATATGTCACAGTACATAATGCAACATAACATCTGTACCTTTAAAGATATTAAAAAACTTACTCCTGATTAGAAGATTCCAAAACACCTTTATAGACACCTAATGAGACTGGTAAAATTTAACGTAAGCAAACTCCCTCAAGTTGGGAAAGAATAAAGAAATTAAAACAATATTTAGTGGGAAGTCCATTTGGCTGGAACTTATGGTGCCTAAAGTGTCATAGGAGGCAATACAGTTGGAGATGAAGCAGGACATGCTGACACTCTGTTCTGCCAACAGAGAGAAGAGAATATGCAAGTGATCAGAAGAACCGTGTTAACCAGGCAGGAGACTAATTCCGGCCAGTAGAGCCATCCCACACTATGTCAAGAATTAGCTAGAACAGGGCACCTGAGTGGCTCAGTCGTTTGGGCATCTGCCTTCTGCCTTCAACTCAGGTCATGATCCAGGGGTCTTGGCTCCCAGCCCTGCATCAGACTCTCTGCTCAGGGAGGTGGTCATCTTCTCTCTCTCTCCTCTCTCTCCGCTGCTTCCCCTGCTTGTGTGCATTCTCTCTCTGTCAAATAAATAAATAAAATCTTTTAAAAAGAAAAAAAGAATTAGAAAAAAAGAATATTACTAAGTACACACTAGTAATATTATTATTATTATTATTATTATTATTAAGATTTTACCTATTTATTTGACAGACAGAGATCACAAGTAGGCAAAGAGGCAGGCAGAGAGAGAGAGAAGAGGAAGCAGGCCCTGCTGAGCTGAGAGCCTGATGTGGAAGCTCGATCCCAGGACCCTGAAATCAGGGCCCAAGCCGAAGGCAGAGGCTTAACCCACTGAGCCACCCAGGTGCCACAACACACTAGTGATCTTTAACTCATTTATAACCAAAGGTAGAATCAATCGACATAAAATAAGATGGGCAACAGCCAAATTGTGAGATCTTCAATCTGACCTGGGAAAGCTAGGCTCAGTGAAAATAGAGATCAGAAGGGGACCCAAAAACTACAAATAGAGAAAGCTAAATTGGCATACTCAATATAAACCCCAACAAACAAACAAACAAAAACCCTAAACCTTAGTTAATGAATCAAATTTTAACCATTAACTCCAAACTGTCCAAGATACCTGTGTTTATGTCACGGGGACTCTGGCTTCCTCCCGATCTCCGCGTGAAATCGCACCTATTGGACATATTATCTTGAATCCTCACCCCACCCCTGTCTTTGACCTCCTTTCCTGGGGGGGGACACTTGAACCTTCCATCTCCACGAATGATGCCACCTGCACAGGCGGTACCTGGCTTCCCCCATCTTTCCCCCTTCTGGACTGTGGAAAATTCTGCGGCAAACTTGGGTATCACAGTGGATGGCATAGGTACTCATGACTGGTTCTTCCTTACTGAAGAGTTACCTTTCTGTGCTGTCATGCACACGACAGCCTGTGATAACTGCATTCCTTTTCAACTACAATAGTATATGAACCACATCTTCACAGGAACGGGTCAGATAAGGACAGTAAAATATCAAATATTCATCATTTCTGCTGGGGTTGGGGGTAAAATCAAATTGGGAAAAAAGGTACCCTAAGCCTAACATTCCTGTTTGTTCCCATCTTTCGGTACAACCCAACTAAACATCACTCATATTCTTGTGCTCTGAGGGCTGAGGCAGGGATCCCGGTCAACCTAGCTAGGACTTGGTTGGAGATTCTGCCTTAGAACACATTACTAACCCTCTGGCTGGCACTAAGAGCAGATTATCTCACGCACTTCTCAGAGCATCCATTATACCCGTCCTGCCCTGGCCGCGGCAGCTACTAGAGCCTTTTTTTTTTTTTTTCCAATTTATTTATTTTCAGAAAAACAGTATTCATTATTTTTTTCACCACACCCAGTGCTCCATGCAATCCGTGCCCTCTATAATACCCACCACCTGGTACCCCAACCTCCCACCCCCCCCGCCACTTCAAACCCCTCAGATTGTTTTTCAGAGTCCATAGTCTCTCATGATTCACCTCCCCTTCCAATTTACCCCAACTCCCTTGTCCTCTCTAACACCCCTTGTCTTCCATGATATTTGTTATGCTCCACAAATAAGTGAAACCATATGATAATTGACTCTCTCTGCTTGACTTATTTCACTCAGCATAATCTCTTCCAGTCCCGTCCATGTTGCTACAAAAGTTGGGTATTCATCCTTTCTGATGGAGGCATAAAACTCCATAGTGTATATGGACCACATCTTCCTTATCCATTCGTCCGTTGAAGGGCATCTTGGTTCTTTCCATAGTTTGGCGACTGTGGCCATTACTGCTATAAACATTGGGGTACAGATGGCCCTTCTTTTCACGACATCTGTATCCTTGGGGTAAATACCCAGGAGTGCAATGGCAGGGTCATAGGTAAGCTCTATTTTTAATTTTTTGAGGAATCTCCACACTGTTCTCCAAAGAGGCTGCACCAACTTGCATTCCCACCAACAGTGTAAGAGGGTTCCCCTTTCTCCACATCCTCTCCCACACATGTTGTTTCCCGATTTGTTAATTTTGGCCATTCTAACTGGTGTAAGATGATATCTCAATGTGGTTTTAATTTGAATCTCCCTGAGGGCTAATGATGATGAACATTTTTTCATGTGTCTGATAGCCATTTGTATGTCTTGATTGGAGAAGTATCTGTTCATATCTTCTGCCCATTTTTTGATATGTTTGCATGTTTCGTGTGTGTTGAGTTTGAGGAGCTCATTATAGATCCTGGATATCAACCTTTGTCTGTACTGTCATTTGCAAATATCTTCTCCCATTCCGTGGGTTGTCTCTTTGTTTTTTTGATTGTTTCCTTTGCTGTGCAGAAGCTTTTGATTTTGATGAAGTCCCAAAAGTTTATTTTCGCTTTTGTTTCCTTTGCCTTTGGAGACATATCTTGAAAGAAGTTGCTGTGGCTGATATCGAAGAGATTACTGCCTATGTTCTCCTCTAGGATTCTGATGGATTCCTGTCTCACGTTGAGGTCTTTTATCCATTTTGAGTTTATCTTTGTGTATGGTGTAAGAGAATGGTCGAGTTTCATTCTTCTACATATAGCTGTCCAGTTTTCCCAGCACCATTTATTGAAGAGACTGTCTTTTTTCCACTGTATATTTTTTCCTGTTTTGTCGAAGATTAATTGACCATAGAGTTGAGGGTCTATATCTGGGCTCTCTACTCTGTTCCACTGGTCTATGTGTCTGTTTTTATGCCAGTACCATGCTGTCTTGGTGATCACAGCTTTGTAATAAAGCTTGAAATCAGGTAACGTGATGCCCAGCTTTATTTTTGTTTTTCAACATTTCCTTAGCGATTTGGGGTCTCTTCTGAATCCATACAAATTTTAGGATTATTTGCTCTAGCTCTTTGAAGAATACCGGTGGAATTTTGATTAGAATGGCATTAAAAGTATATATTGCTCTAGGCAGTATAGACATTTTAACAATGTTTATTCTTCCAACCCAAGAGCATGGAATGGTCTTCCATCTATTTTTGTCTTCTTCAATTTCTTTCCTGAGTGTTCTGTAGTTCCTCGAGTACAGATCCTTTACCTCTTTGGTTAGGTTTATTCCCAGGTATCTTATGGTTCTTGGTAGCTACTAGAGCTTTAACAGTCGCTTTTTCCCATTCTGTTCAACAGCCCATCACATGAATATTTACCTACAAAATGCAACCTCTGAAGTGATCCCTCAGACCACAATGAATCAGGAAATCCTCCAACACCTGGATGCATTGGAAGCAGTGGTCTCCTGGCTGGGGGAACACCAACACACCCTTTGACCCTTTGGGTCAGGACATTCTCTACCTTCAAGGTCAGTTACATGAACAAATAGTTCAATCAAGTGAAGAGGCACAAAATGCCATGCTTGTCCACTGTGAAATGGCTCATTGGCTCAACCCTCAAAATTAGATTTCAGGACTAGACCTCAAATATGGATTCTCATAGGTCTATTGTGTTTTCTCACAGCGCTGAAGGCCCTTGGCCACGTGTTTCATACAACTCTTGGCGCCAAAGCCAGGATGACCCTCCCGCAGCAGTCTCACTATCAGCCAATCCCCGAAACCACCCCCTTGTAACCTGCCCTTCTTTTTTTTTTTTTTTTTTTTTTTTTTTTTATAAACATATATTTTTATCCCCAGGGGTACAGGTCTGTGAATCACCAGGTTTACACACTTCACAGCACTCACCAAATCACATACCCTCCCCAATGTCCATAATCCCACCCCCTTCTCCCAAACCCCCTCCCCCCGGCAACCCTCAGTTTGTTTCGTGAGATTAAGAGTCACTTATGGTTTGTCTCCCTCCCAATCCCATCTGCCCTTCTAATTTGAACTTACCTAAGCCAAAACAGAGACACATGGGACAGCAGGACCTCTATGGGTAAAAGACACAAGAAGAAGAGGAACACGCGGAAATGGCAACAGTCCAAGAGTGTGGCAAAAGCCAATTATTCTCGTCATGGGTCGGTGCAAGAAACCAGTACATACTTGAAACAGCCATGATGGTGGATAAGATCGTGGGGCCTGCTGAGGTCAGTGCCCCCACCCCCTGCAGCCCCTCAGATAATGCCTCATAGGACCCGTGCTAATAGTCATGTACGTGGCTCCCTGCTGCCCCTCACGTGTTTGCTTTCCCGAGTTGTTTTTCCCTCCGTGCTTCAGCATGCTTTGCATTTTACGCTACGATAATAGGTAACAAAACCAAGAGTCCGCCGGACTCCAGGCTTCAGCTAGGTTCTTGCGTCTCTTGCCCAGGCCAGGCAGTGCAGCCCCTTTGGGCCTCTCTTTGTTCCAAATTGTTGGACAGTGAGGAATCATTCATCTCTGGATGAGCGTGCTATTATCCTATCTGCATTTCGCAAACCAGGACTGTACAGGGTTTTGAGGGGTGGAGAAAACAAAGGAGGCGATGACAGCAGCTTTGTTCTCTCTCTCTCTCTCTCTCAGCCCTTTGCTCCCATCTCCACCATCACCAACTCTCCCACATCCCAGCTCGCCCATATAACACACATCCGCAGAGCACTAAGGATGTTTGCCGCTGAAGACAAAACACAGCTATTCCTCTTCTTTCTCTTTGTCAAGGGCATCTTGCCACTGTGTGTGTTGGGGGTAGTTAGGAGATGGAGGTGTGCTCCAGGGCTCCGGGGAGGACCCGTGAGACAGCCTGGAACCTCAGAGTTGGTGATCAGGGTAGTAGTTAAAGGTGCACCAGCAAAGCAATTTAACAATGATCCCCTCCTTCTCTGTTCTCTTTAATGAACTGCCACATCACAGTGCTTGGCAGGGCCAGAATATACCCTTTATTAATCCCATTACCAAGACTCAGTCCCTTTAGAGCAAGACTTAAATCCCATCCCAGTTCTGACACAATAGAATTCTCAGAAGCAAAAACTTCTCAGGGAAAGAGCGATAAATCAGGATGCAGCTCCTCCCGGGGTCCTTGCCAGCAAATGTATTTTCCAGGCAAATAGGAGCTGGCGGCAAAAAACAAGCGAGCTCCGGTTTCCCTTTGATGCGATTACTACCTTGGGGGAGGGAGAGAGGGGTGGATGGAGAGAAAATCTGACCCTACCTTGGACTTAAAAAAAAAAAAAAAAAAATCTGGCATTTTGGCAGTCCCTCTACAAGCGCTTTCTGAATGCCAAGTGCGTGGTAGGACCCAGCCAGAAACAGAGACCTCCGGTGCCTCATGATAAGCCACTGTTTCGCTTGCTCGGCTTCTCAATAGTGTCAGGTGAACGGAGTCTCGCGCTGCAACCTTAGACCCGGCGAGCAGCCGCGGCAGGGCAACCGAACACCGGCCGGACCGCAGAGCCGCACGCCCAGGCTGGGGGAGGAGGAGGCCGGCCTTTCTTCTCTTTAAGGAAAGATCTTGCTCCTGTGCCCTTTTTCTTAACCTTTCCTTTTCTGCTGTGTCCTCCAGTCAGGTTTATCAGTCCCTGGGCCAAGCTGGACCAGAGAACGCCACACCTTTGCCTGGACGATTGCGCCCTGGGGGGTTTCCCAGACGAGGAGCTCGCCTGCCCAGCCACTCACCCTCTCTTTATCCTCACGGAGTGTCAGGAGAGCCCCTCTGGAGTCAACGTCCCCGGCCTCCGACCTTGGCTGTGTATTCTGGCACACGCTCACGTCTCTGGGCCTCAGTTTCCTTATCTATAGACGAGGATCCTTATCTATAGACGAAGTACTTGCCCTTCAGTGCTTTATTAGAAATCAGTAAGACAAGACATAAAACACCGACAATGGGGTCTAGCACATCCAAAGCCCTTGAACGGCAGATGTTTAATGTAGGAATGTGCGAAACAGATGTGGGAAAACACGGCTTTTATTTTACCTGGAATATGCTTTAAATACCTTTTTGCTCATTTGGTCCTCGCATGGATCCATCAGGGGTCAACCCCTCTGCCTCTAAAAAAATCGTGCCCAACTTCATGGAGGGCAAGGCTTCTTGCTCTGTGTTCCCAGAGCAAATTGAGCTACACTGCAGCAATTGCTACACTGGTGAAGGTAGTCATTGCCTTGTCTGTCCCCCTATCGTGTCACACCCTTAATGACTAAAAGGGGAAGGAGACACTCTTCAGTGACAAGAGGGTTACCAGCCCTTCTGTAACAAGACTGCTTGTCTGGACTGGAGGCCTACTGATGGCTGAATGGATAAGGAAAATGTGGTATAGACACACGATAGAATACTATTCAGCCTTAAAAATGAGGGAAATTCTGTCATTTGCTACAATATGGATGAAACCCGAGGACGTTATACTGAGTAAAATAAGGCAGTCACAAAAGGACACATTTTGTATGATTCCACTCATCTGATGTATCCAACATAATTAAACTCACAGAATGAGAAATTAGAGGGGTTGGGGGAGGGGGAAGCGGGAAGTTGCTCTTTGATGGGTATAGAGTTTCAGTCAGGCAAGACTTTGAAAAAGTTCTAGAACTTTGCTGTATAACAATGGGTATTGAGTTAACAATACTGTTCTGCCCACTCAGAAATTGTTAAAAGGGTAACAAAGCAAATATAAGTCATGTATTCCGTACCACAATAAAAAATATATAGATTTAAAGCCAAAAAATGATAAAAAGAAGAAGAAGAAGAAGAAGAAGAAGAAGAAGAAGAAGAAGAAGAAGAAGAAGAAGAAGAACTGAATTGGATGTATCAAGCTCAGCACTACAAGCCTCTCTGTGCCCAGCCCCACTCTGAGGTAAGGGCTGGTAAGGGCTGGTAAGGGCTGGTCTGCCCGGAGCAGTCAAACCTGACACAGTCATGGCTCCTTCTTTATGAAGTGCACCACTGTCTCCATGTCTGCACAAAGGTAAACACCTTTGTGTTTTCTGATGAATGCCCACTAACATCATTTAAGAATGCCTCAGGCATTTGAGTAGAAGGCTGTACAGAATAAGGGACGCCTGGAATAATAGGATAATGTTCTACTTTCTGCCTACTCAAGTAGTTTGCTTTCCAAACTAGGCTTCTGCTAAATAGCCCATCTTCCCCCCCCTCATAGCGCTTATCTCCACTGGCGTTATATAATATAGTCATTGGTTATTGGTGTATGGCCTGCTAGTAGAATATAACTCCATGAGAGCATAAAGTTGGTTTTGTTCACTACTATAACCGGGGCATATAGTGATGCCCAATAAACATTTGTTGAATGACGGAATGAATGAGTCCCTTGTTAGGGAAGCAACAGGAAAAAGATAGAGCATCTTTAGTTTGGCTGTCAAGGTTAATATGCCTATGTTAAATAGGAAATTGTCTTTGGAAGGACAGAATCCCTTTATCTGTTTGCATTGTATCATTTTGCCCCCTTTAGTCAGACCTCAGCGCCACTCTGCAACACAGTAAATATGAATGTAGCTGTGGTTTTTTAACTAGATATGTCCAGGACACACTGAACTTTATAGACTTTCATGAGCTAGATAATTACAAAAATTGAACTGAGGGACAAGAACTCATTAGACATAGGAGATGGGAGGGGGAGAATCACTTAGGAAGGGCCAAGAAGACAAACATAATTATACTGTCACCATTTCAACAAACTCGCAGCATCACTTGAAACTGGGTTCGGGAGCCAAACAAGGGAGGTGTCTAAAACATACGGACTCAGAGCAAGCCGGTATTCCTCCAGTCAGCCTTCCAAAACTCACCCTGAGTTAAAACTCTTTCTCTTTATTTCTTTTCAGAGTAAACCAAAAATGTTCTACCACAGACATCTGCTAAGTTTAGAAGGCTTAAAATCCTGAGGTTTCAGTCATTCTCCAGCCTGAAGCCTGCTTCCCATGCTAATTAAGAGGATGAACCACATCTTCCTCATTCTGACCTGTGGACAGCCATCAAGAGGGTACTACTGTCCATCCCAAAGCTCCATTCCTCTGAGCCTGCATTTCCTTCTGGAGCCCTAATGACATCCCTCTCCCTGGCCCACCGAGGATTATTTTTACATGCTTCATTTGGGCCTTCTTAGGAAATTCTGGGCCAGAGCCTTTTCCAGAATGATCACTGGAGAAGCTACCAAAGCTCCTGAGGTAGAAGATACCTATGGCATTTTTTCTCTTTATTTTTCTTTGGAACAGTCCTGCAGAGAAGATTTGGGGGAACCTTGGTTGGGCTTAGGATCCTCCTGCATCAACAAACAGCAAACTAAACTGTCAGTACCTGACTTTGCAGAGCAGTTTCAAAACCAGAAACCAAAATAACTGCCATTGAGAACCTACGGACAGCAAGATTTCACGGCATTTTTCCCTGTTGTGTAACCCAGCCTCCTTTCCACCTTCCCTCTCAGAGATCATGCTGTGGCGGGGGGATTGTTTCTCTTCTCCTCCCCCGAGCAAGTGCCCCATGAGTGCATCTGTAGTTTATAAGATTCCTCAGTCATATTGGATGTGGCAGGAAAAAACTGGAAGAATGAGGGAAGAAGACAAGATCCGAGACTGGGAGTTCCCTCCTAACCTCACTCCCGATCAGAGAGGCTCAAGGAGAGTCCAGGGTCCAGGAACTACCACAAAGAAGAAATGGGTATATACAAGTAAAAACCCAGATCAAATGCAAAAATTTGTTGCAGTGCTCAGAGTACAGAGTCAGGAAAGTTCGGCAGAAAGCTGCCAGCAGATGTGAATGAAGAAAGGAAAAAGATTTTGTCTTTTTTAGGTAGCAGTGGGGAGACCCACGGAAGAATGGTGTCTATGTGACACTAATGTTAATGATGATAATGACAGTGATACCTGCTCCCATTCATTAAGCACCTGTGCTGCAGCACCGTGGTGACTTCCTTCTAGGCATTAACTCACTCAGGTACAAGGTAAAGTGCGCAACTACCTTTAATTCCATTTCTCAGAACTGGATCCGGAGGGTTAGAGAAATTAGTGACTTGAGCCCAGTCATTTGGTTGCAGAGAAGAGGCAAGATTTCAGCTCAAGGGGCATCTGAAGCCCACATAGCTATCCCAGCTCCTGGGCAGGGCTGCTGTCCTGGGAACCTTTGGAAGGAACTCCAGATGGAATATTCAAGTTCTGGACTTGGGCCCTCCTTCTTCCAGCTACCTGCTTATTAAGCATGCGCAGGGAGAAAGGTGCATAAACCCAGGAAGCCATTCCAGAGGTAGCTCTCTGCTGCAATTCCTAGAGATGGTGTAGACGGACCCCTGTAAGGGGGTGACAGGTTACAGCAACACGAGGTTTACAGAGGGTCAAGGTGCCTATCCCACACTCCTGCACAGTATTTCTGCCTCAAGATTGCTAGGCCTGTTGGTGCCCACCTGTACTCAGTCTTGATTGCTTCTTTAACTTCCCATCTGAAAGCTCAATTTGTCAGTATTCTTCTGTTTCTAATAACCCTCTAGCCCCCCTCGGCTCTTGCTGACTGCTCACATGCCCTCCCATGAACACTGCTCCTTCACCCCCAATGTGGAGAACAGCTGAGTGGGAACGCTCAGGCGAAGCCAGCGAGCCCCCAAGCAATGCTTTCTTGGCAGCAGACTCTGATTTGGCAACAGGCATGTAAGGGCTCCAAAGAACACAAATATCCCCCCCCCTTTTGTTTTTTGGCAGCATTAGTGGATAAGTGCTTTAACAAAGACAAGGATGGAATGGAGACCAGGAAGAAAGAAGTAAAAAGAGGAGAGACTTCTGACTAGGGAAGAACACCACGTTTGGAGCTCATCCTCTGTGAGACTGTGAGGATGACTTGTAACTTGGTCCTTTCAACTCGCCCAAGCAAGGGTCTTACCCCTACGTTCTCAGCAGCTGCTCTCACGTGGTCAGAGCTCCACACATTTTGGTTCCGTAGTGAGAAAAGAAACCATTTGTCTTCCCAAAGCTACCTATAATCATGATGATGGTGATGAGGGCTATCAGGTATCCAAGTCCCCATGCTAAACACTTTACATGGGGATGATGATGAACGATGAGGGGAACTCAGTTTCATAGTTTACTAGGTACTAGGCAATGTTCTAAGTCCTATATATATATATATATATATATATATATATATATACCGATATACTAATATATCAGTTAAATTATAAATCCTTACAGCAATATTATGATGTAGGAACTATTATTATCATCCCATTTTACAGATGGAGACATTGTAGAGGGAAGAGTTTAAGTGATTTGCTCAAGGTCATGGCTGTGAAAGGTAGATAGTTATCTCTCAAGAAACTAGGGTTCAGAGGGGTTTAGTAATCTGTTCAAGGTCACACAGTGAGAAAGTGGTGAAGATGAGTTGCCAACCAAATCTGCTAGACCCCAAAGCATATACTATTAGCCACTATGCTTGATTAACTCTAATTCTCTCTATAGATATAAAGATGTAGATCTAGCTACACATACATGTATACATATGTGAATGGGTATACACACACATATCCACACAACCTAGAAAACTAGAGGTTTGATGAGGCCAAACATAAAATCTGTTTCCATCGAAGAATTTGGGTGGAAGACAGTATATGACAATATCTCTTACTGCCTTCAAAAATTTCACATCTGGGTCTATATAGAAAGGAATTATATTTGGAAGTGGTTTGGGCTACATGCAGCTAAAGCCTCCTCTGACCCTGCCCTGCCACCTAAGAGCTGAAAAGATCAGCGTTTTTGGCACACATGAAATCCACCCGACTTAGAAAGCTCTGCCCTAGGAAGTTTTCTAGGCAGGTAAGCAGGAAGTGAATTGAGAACCTACCTTATCTTCTGTCTTCTCCCCTTCTTACCTCTTTCACGTCCCGGCTTCTTCACCTGCTCCAAATTTCTGGGTCCCCAGGAAGAAAAAGAAATGTGTTGAATAAAGTCAGAAAAACAAAGATGGCTGACCACCTGAAAGACCCCAGTCATAATTTTCCTTATTCTTGCTTCTTCCCTGAGGAAAACAGAACAATAGTAATTAAAATGGAAACATCAGGAGGCCCAGAGCATATTGCAAGTACCATTTGCCTCAAAGACTGCCAAACTGGGAAGTCACACTCCTCCACACCCCCACCCCCGCAACACACACACACACACACACACACACACACACAGAGAGAGAGAGAGAGAGAGAGAGAGAGAGAGAACAGAACTCCTGTCTTCCAGGGCTGTGGACAAAACCTGTCTAGGGAGCTCTGCGCAGGCGCGTCAGGCGTGCCCCCCAACCCTTGGAGCCAGAGTGGTGTGAGCTGCACACTTGGGGTATTATTTTTTTCCAGAACAGAATAAACACTGGCGTGCATATCATCATCGGGAGCAGGCGTGCCCTGGCAGAAGGGCACGCTGTGTGACTGGCAGCCAGTCCTCTCTGGCTTCCAGTTTTATGTTTCGCAAATTCTAACTGACTTGCAACCACACCAGGAGCAGTTCTGATTCGTTTCTGGGTTACATAAGGCTGCCGGCCCTGGGGCACATGGTCGCGGAGCTGTCCGGAGCTCAGGCTGGGAGCGAGTGCACGCAGACCCCAAAGGGGCTCCGTGCACCAGAACGGGAGGAAAGAGGACAGATATGGTGAGCTTTCGCCTGCCTGCGTTTTCTACTCCCAGGCCACGTGGCGAGAGATGCCCGGAAACCCTGCTGCTGCTCATGCCAGATGCAACGTACATGTGTTGTCAAACTAGGATTAGTTTGTTATTTCTCCTTTAAGTAGGTTAAGCTTAAAAAGCAGGGGTAATTAAGATTAGGACTAGACGAGCAATGAAAGAAGTCACGGGGCCTAATGAGGGTACGGTAGTTACCCTCCAATGCGAAGGAGAGTATGTACGTTTGCTTTTATTGGTATAAAGGAAGGAAAAAGAAAAGAGGGCAATAGAAGATACCCAGAGAGACATCGCCATCCACCATCCGCCGGCAGGACGGAGAGCACACGCGAGCACTAAGGTAACTCGACGGTCATGTTTGGAACAATTTTGAAAAGGGTCTTCCCGCTGCTCATTGGCTCCTTCAATCCTCTGTCATTACTGATTTCAGAATACTAAAAGCATAAAGCTTTACCCTCAAAGACCAAGTTGGCACAGACACCTTCTGCTCACCGGTGCCAGCTACCTGCTCAAGAGAACATGGTGGGAACTAGAAAGCCCAGGGACATGGGGGGGGGGAGGGGCGGGTGGTTAAGCCACCAGACTGATGGCTCTCGAAGGCCCACTTGCTCCTTGTGCCCTTCCCCCCGTGTGACATTCCTTCCCCGGGGCACAGAAATGCCGCCCCAAGGGGTATCTCCTGTAAGTAATACTTGCACGTTTCCAAAGATGAGACTCTTCAAATCAGCACTGGGTACTGACTGGCAACAACACTGAATGTCTATCATTAGTGGATTGGTTAAATAAACCATGGTTCAACCACATAATTGGAAAACATGGTGCTGTAGAAAAGAATGAGACAGACCTGAATGTGCCAAATGTGCTTATAGGGAACAATCTCAAGACGTAAGTTTGTATTGTAGGTCCCTGTGTGTTCCACAAAGGAAGAAGAAGATACTCAGACATAGAATATTTCTACGAAGATACCTGAGAAGTTGGTGATCATGGTTATTTCCTGACAGAGGGGTTGCGGAACTGAGGATCTGTGGTCCCAGAGTTTCTTTTCACTGTATGCTGTTTGCAGATCTTAAAAGTGTGTGTAGGGGCGCCTGGGTGGCTCAGTGGGTTAAGCTGCTGCCTTCGGCTCTGGTCATGATCCCAGCGTCCTGGGATGGAGCCCCGCATCGGGCTCTCTGCTCAGCAGGGAGACTGCTTCCTCCTCTCTCTCTCTCTCTGCCTGCCTCTCTGCCTACTTGTGATCTTTCTCTGTCAAATAAATAAAATCTTAAAAAAAAAAAAGTGTGTGTAGACATTACTTGTGTGATAGGAAACACTAGGAACAAAGCCCTCACGTACAGCACTCCCTCACCATCTAATGATGGTCCTTTATCACCTGGCCCAGCCTCCCTGTGATGCCTTCTCTGCTGGCTCAGGTCACAGCATGCGCTTTGCCTCTGCCTGCCATGTGCCTGCTACCCCGGGATGCTCCGCACATCGGCCCACAGCTGTGTCTCCTCATCTCCGTGTGGAGAACAGTAACAGCATCCATCACGTAAAGTTTTTCGAGAATTAAGTAAAACATAAGTGCTTATAACAGTGTCTTGCAAATAAGTTCTCCGTAAATGTTATTTGTCATTATTTTGTTTTATCCTAAGGCAGTTCTCTATAGAAAGGCCTTTGTTCTTTTCTCTGTCTGGTGAAAGGCTGCTTATAGTCTCTGGCCTAGCTCGACTGTCATCTCTGTTCTTTACAATGTCTGAGCGCTTTGTTCATACCCTTTGTGTGGTGCTTTTCATCATCGATCATATTAATAACATACATGTCTGCTTCAATTCATACCTTATGGGCTAAACAGAGCGAGGTCTGTGACATACATCATTTTATATAGTCTCACGTAGTTTCTCTGCAATTACTTAGAGAATTTAGTGTAACGAAAGCAATACGAAAATCCCCAGAAGATCTAGCATGTGTGTACTGCAGCAATCAAAATCCTCTCAGAGCGTGTCTGCTAAGGGTTTCCCCACCGTGGGACATTAGAGGAACCTTCCGAGAAATGAGGATCGACGTTAGTGCCAGGAGTCCCCCCAAGGCGATCTGAGCACTTCACACTATTTTGGTTGTCAGGCCTCACTGTTCACAGCGCATTCCTTCTTGCCAGAATGCTGGGCCAGATTTTTGTACTTAGTAATATAGATTGCAAGCTAACGCTTGGCTGATGTTTAATTTAAAAGACTGACTGTGCATTAAAAGCCATAGAAGAAAAAAAAAAAAGACTTAAATAAATCATTACAAGAGAAATCTCTTGGCCGGTGATCATCTTGGAGTTGTGTTTCTAATATTAACACAATAACATATTCAATTATCTTCCCTGCTCATGTGAAAAAGAATATATTATTCAGAAATATAATACACATTTCCAAGGTAAAACACCAGGTGGGGAAAGATGTCTTGGACTTATATATCTCCATGGATAATGTGTTATCATAATTATCATAATCATCCGGAGTACGTGTCTTTTTTTTTTTAAGATTTTATTTTTTTATTTGACAGACAGAGATCACAAGTAGGCAGAGAGGCAGGCAGAGAGAGAGGAGGAAGCAGGCTCCCTGCTGAGCAGAGAGTCCGATGCGGGGCTCGATCCCAGGACCTTGAGATCATGACCTGAGCCGAAGGCAGAGGCTTTAACCCACTGAGCCACCCAGGGACCCTGGAGTATATGTCTTAAGTCTCCGGCTCCCAAGTCCCACCAAAGGTGGAATCTCTGTCAGGGAGGACCTTAGAATCTGCTTTTTCACACAGGACACCTTGTTAATTCTTAAGCATATTAAACCTTGGAGAGCCAGCGATTTATAATAGCATGAAGACAATTCAGCTTAAATTAGAAAGTTTAGCAAACGTGAAGTTCTCATGAAAAGTCAAGCTTCACCAAGTCCCCAAATACCTATTGTATGTGGGTCCCCATATTACCTACTCCTTAGGAGTTCTGTATCATTGGTTCTGCCAGGCACCTTGTATGACGTCATGCTTGCTAAGATGTCAGGTGTGTTGTCTGGTTCGGACAACCGTTGGGAGCTGGAATGTGGCCAGCTCGCCGCTGCTTGTCTATCCCTTAGGCTCCATATTGAGTTTCCCAATTCTAATTAGAGCTTCTCTTTTCTGGACTTCAGGCCTGACTGAGGATAATGGCCATGAGAAGGAAAAGGGAAAGCAATGTCATGTGGCTTGGGTCTCAAGTAATATGGGATACAAATCATAAGAATTAAGTGACAATTGTACTGACCTTTGCACCTGTTTGTTTTGCATTTTTAAATGTCTTTCTCTTGAGAGTCCTTCTTTCCATAATCCTGCAAGCACACAGCATACAGATAATGATCAAAAGCAGCACACTCCACTCTGCTCATTCTTCCTCCCCCACAGTAAATAAGTCATCTCAGTAGGATTTGAGAGTCATCGTACTTTCTGATTGAATCTATATGTTAACAGAGATTGACTATGAAACTATGGTCTCTAGTGGAAAGAGCATTTGTTTTAAAGTCTGTATCTATGTTTAAGACCTACTTCACCTCTTCTTAGGTGTACACCTTAATAAACCAAGTCACCTCTACTTTCTGAACCATAGTTCTCTTGTCTGTGAAATGGGAGTAAGAATCCCCACTCCAGATTGTTGTCCTAAGGATAAAAGAAATAATATTGCTAAAGCACCAAGAATATTGTGTAGTACCTAGTAGGTATTTAATAATATCTCATTAATTCAATCATCAAATGACAAAGCATCCATGATTTCCTACTACATGGGATTAAGGGACAGTGTTGCTATGAGAAATACTAAGAGTAATATATAGATCATTCTTAAGCTACCTTGGTGCTTATCCACAAGATACAAACTGAAACCCACAAACTATAGCAATATTGTATAAAAGTTATTTAAGGAATACAAAATACATCATAAGGCAGCATGTGATCAGTTGTTAGAATAGGGGGTTAGCTTAAAAATCCAACAAATAAGAGCAGTGAAGAAATAATTCAGAGACCAGAAAATCAATTTGCTAAGATCACCTTGAATGTTACTGAGACATTTGTGAAAGTATATCTTTAGTCACTCAACAAATATTTCCTGAGTGTCTACTACACCAGGCACTGTAGGCTCTGGAAAACAGTGATAGATAAGAAAGAAAGATCCCTGTCACCATGGAGGCTATATTTTAATGGCAGGGAAAAGATTTAAAGAGAGAGAGAGAGAGAGAGAGGGAGAGAATGAGAATAAATTCATGTTCAAAACTAACATAAGAGGCACCTGGGTGGCTCAGTGGGTTCAAGCCTCTGCCTTCCGCTCAGGTCATGATCTCAAGGTCCTGGGATTGAGCCCCACATTGGGATCTCTGTTCAGCAGGAAACCTGCTTCCTCCCCTCTCTCTGCCTGCCTCTCTGCCTACTTGTGACCTCTGTCTCTATCAAATAAATAAATAAACAACAACAACAAAAACTAACATAAGTCTAACATGAGTCAAAGAAGACCTCTCTCCTCAGGGAATATTTGATGAATGAAGTCAGAAAGTGAACAAAGAAAAGACCAGAGGAAAGACAAAGGAGTGGCAAGTGCAACAGCAAGGATGAACCTTGCATACAAGAGCCTAAAGACATCCAGTGGTGCTCAAATGAGATGAGTCTGGGGAGCAGCAACAGGAGACACGGTGAAGGAAAGTGGAGGCCAAATCACATGACACTCTGTTAGCCATCAAGAGGGGATTTGACTCTCAGTTGTGAGGTGAGCCCATCATGGGATTTTGAGCAACTGCATGGTATAGTTTAATGATTTCCTTTACAGAGGAGGGAAATTATTTCCTTTACACAATCATGTGTGGAGCACAGACTTATGAGGGTAAAAGAATAAATATGAGACCAGTTAGGGCACTAATACATGGCTCTAGGAAAGAGGACAGGGACTTATGCTATTGGAGGTGAGAAAGGGAATGAAAACCACAATAATTAAAGGAAGAATTGAAGGAGATTGTCACAAGGAGAAATGAGGAAGAACATGGCAAGCATGTTCTTGGCAAGCAAGAACATGGTGGACAATATAGGGAAAGTAAAGAGGATACAGAAGAAATGAATTAAAGTGGGATGAGAAGTAGGAAGTTCAGAAAGAGATTATTATTTGGGTAATAGGGTATAATAATATGGGTAATAGGGTAAAAACACCTGGAATCTGGAGCCCGTGCTCTTGAATTTGAATCCCAAGTCTACCCCTTACTATCCATGAGCCTTTGAAAAGGTTACTTAGCACCACTAAGCTAGTTTCTTCATCTGTAGAATAAGAATAATGGTGTCAACATCATAGAGTTGTGAGGGTCAAATGAGAAAACTTCTATTTCCTACATTCTCCAAAAATCTTTGTTCATTCCCTTATACCTCAAGTGAAATTTAAACTTTATTCATCTCCTTCTAATAGCAAGAAAACTCTAAGTACCGTTTAACTTCTTCATGGAAACGTAATTGCAGTGGATCAACGATTACATGTTGTTACTTACTCTATTCACCAATAATCCAAGGAGAGTTCTAAAAACTGGCTCGCTTGATGGCAGGATGGGAGGTTTCCAGGCAAACTGTGTGGTGGTGTCAGATCCCCTAAGGGGAATCTCTGTGCCAAGTCCGATTTACCAGATGGCTCAGTCTTGGGCCCACTGAAATTGTGAACTGTTAGCAAGCGCACTGTGGGGGTAATTTTGATTGTCTCAGACACTGTATAGGGGGAGGCAGGCTTTAAGAAAATCAAAGCATAAACTCTATAGGGCTTTATGGATTAAGGTCACAGCCCCTCAGAGAATACATAATGCCCTAAAGATGATTCCCGTTTGCTCATCCAAAAGGAGAAATGGACCAACAGAAGGGAGGTGGCTTTTATTTATTTCCATTGTGCTGTACTAAGTGAATCCAGGACTCAACTGCAATTTCCTGGTGGGGTCTCCCGTGTAGTACAGCTTCCTATTCATGCAGCATGTAGGAAAATGGAACCGTTTTCTAAAAATGAGAATGGACCCCATTAAGCAGTTGAAGATGAAATGTTGATTCAGTCTCCCAGTACCAGATACAGCTCACAGTTTGGTCCTTCGTACTGCTGGAAGCACTTTATTTAATACTGAACACACGGCCAAACCAAAACAGAGAGTACTGTTGGTATAATATTGGTGTGAGAGGCAAAAAAGAATTTGGGATGGGGCATCTTGGAGATGGGAAGGTGAAACCACATATGGAAGCTCTCACAAGTTAGCGATGAAGCAAGCAATCATTTCTAAATCCATCAATAGTTTTTTCATTATACTATGAAATATACTAATGCGTAACTGAAAATAGTGGCCATTGAATCAGACTGAGAAAGGATCACCACAATGTGTCTAGTTACCATTTCATACCCATCTACAAAAATTTTTATTCTTGTTATGAGGACTCTTAAGATTTACTCTCAGCATCTGTCAAATATACAATACGGTATTATTAATTATAGTCATATTTCTGTACATTATAGTCATATTGCTGTACATTATAATGCTGTACATTACATCCCCATGACCTTAATAACTGGAGGTTTGTTGACTTTCTATCCTTCACCCATTTCACCCAATCCCTCCCCTCTCTGGCAACCAGCAATCAGATTCTGTCAGATCTTACCAAGGATCATACTTTCTATAGTACAAGTGATAGACTGAATCATGGCAAGAAGCAAAAAATTTTCTCCCTGACCCTTAGGTATTTTGATTTAAACAGTGGAGTTTCAAACCATGTTCTTGATTCCTATGATTTTAATGAAACGATGGAAAATACAAAAGACTGTTAATATCTTATTCAAATAGAACTAGATTTTGCTTATCTCCTGCATAGTCAGCAGATATATTGCACAAATGTAAATTTTGAAAAATTCTACTCAGCCTATAAACTTATCAAAGAACATGATAAAATCTTACCTGCTAAATGTTCTATACACCTTGCACATAACACGACTTAATAAAAAAAGAGTAAGGTCTGCTTACCTGAAATATTGAGACTTTCATATGAAAACATTGGTCACTTTTCAAAATACAAAATGTGTAAAATACATAAATGTATGAAAGCACTTAATGAGATTATTGACTTTATAGAAATGGAAGAAGATTGTTTCCTTAGACATGTGCCTACAAGTTAGGTATCACTATTGCCAGCCATAGATAAGATGTTAAAATATTAGCTTGCCATAAAATCATATTTTCAAAGTGTGGCACAAGGAGAATGTCCCCCAGGGGCACCAGAGTGGCTTAGTCAGTTAAGCATCTGACTCTTGGTTTAGGCTCAGGTCATGATCTCAGGGTCCTTGGTTTGAGCCCAGCCTCTGTTCCACTCAGGGAGGGAGGAATCTGTTCCTCCCTCTCTCTTTCTCTGCCCCTCCCCCACTCATGCACACTCTCTCTCAAAAATAAATACATACATTTTAACAGAGTGTCCTCTAATTTGTAAATGCTTTGAGGGTGAGAATGGAAAAAAGACTACAGTCAAACAGAAATGTATATTCTGTTCCTTCAAAACTCTTGGATGATCTTTGGAGAGGCTGTAAGGAACCTAGGAAAAACTGAAGTGGAATTGTTCAATTGTTCAATGTTACATGTAGATTGTGATGAAATTCATACAATGAAAAAAAAGGACTTTTTTTTTTTTTTAAATAAGACTGCTTTAGAACTCAGAAGATGGCAGCCAAGTTAAATAGGACTTTCATATTTCTTCATTAAAACTGTACCTTATTTGGAATCCAAATTTATTTCACAATTTCAAACTACGTCTATACTTTTAAAATAATTTTCCTTGAGAAATAGAGGTTTCAGTTATGGTGACATGACTGAGTGTTTTAAAATGATAGGCAATTTAGATATGGACAGCCAAATGATTAACTTCTAAGTGGTTATCTGATTAATAAGCAGCTGGTCTATCAAAACATGTCTGTAGATTCAAACTGAATGGATGTTTTGGGAGAGCTAGAAACTAATTCTTACAAGTCTAAAATCCTGGTGTTACTAGTGAGTAAAATCCCAAGTATTCAATGCTCAGATTCTTTTGCTGAAAATATTTAGATCATCATATTGGACTGACCTCAGGAATCAATGTCATGTGGGTTTAGTAAGAGCAGAGCTGCAAGTCAAAGTGAATTTTACGTTTGACTATTTTTATTTTTGCTGCTACATAAAAGAGGAAAAAAAAGAATGCCCTAAAGAAAAGCTTGCAGGCAGTTCAGAGAAGTATTACTGGAATAGGAAACTAGAAAGAGTAAAAATACCCTACTGGATCATGAGGCAGAAAGAAACATCTCATTGTTATTTTTTATTAGGTATAGGTAACATCTGTTTAATTAGTATAGATCTTACAAATACACACTAATATAGCCTGAAATTGTTTAATATCTAATAAGATAATAATTAAATCATAGTATCAGGCAAAGAAATATTGTCAAAATACTCTGAACTTTTCCTCACACCTATCGTTTTTCAACTCGCCCTATCATTAGTTGTTAGTTACTTTAACTAGTTCTGTTGCTTTGGTTTAAATAATAGCATTTATATAAAAGAAAAGTAAATAACACAGAATTAAACATAATTTCAAATCAACACATATATTCATATCTTTATGTTAAAGTAATAACTAATTATTTATTATATACTAAATATGACTATAAAAAGTTGCTCACTATCTCTCTCCCAGCTAAGCAATTGTCCAGGCAGCGCCCCCCAGGTGCCCCAGAAGCACTCTCCAGTCATCCTTCTTCACACAACTCCCCGTCAGCCCGTCAGATTTCAGACAGCCTGGTGATCCACACAGAAATGGTCCCCCCCTTCCATGAACTTACAGACTAGAAGGAAAGAAAAGCATCAGACATGTAATTACACAGAAAGGGTGTGGAGAGGAAGAATGGGGCTATCCAGAGGACGAGACAAAGCACAACTGCCAGGGAAGGCTCCCCCGAGGAAGCCACAGCTAGTCAGGTCCCTGGAGGCTGAAGGGAAACCCATTTGCAAGCCCAGATCTCCAGCATTGGAATGCGACTAGGATTGCAAACCAGTTACCTGCAGCACAGATTTAGGCTGACGGCATTCTGGGACCATAATACTGTTTTCAAAAAACTCAGAAGGAAAAAAAAAAAAAATATATATATATATATATATATATATATCAGGAGATTTTTACTTAAATGCCTGATTTCTAGCCTCTTTTGAAAAAAAAAATAAAAAATTTAGCAACAGAGGACCTAAATCCCACATGACAGTGAGCAGCTGGACATGGGCAGCCTCTGTCTGCTTTGGATGACTTGTCCAGTTCACAGGCTCCTCTTCACTCCCGACTGCTGCCCTGCACGGAGACTGAGTGGTTCAGGTCCCATCCTTTCCTGAATGCCGTTACTTACAGTAGGAACATATTTCTTATCACGATGAGAAAACAGAAACACTGAGTGTCCATGTGTATGGGGTTCACTTCATTTATTGAGGTCACTTGAGGCATTTGAGTTTACCATGTCCATCATAAGCCACGTCAAACAGAAGAAAGATCTCTTTATAGTTCAAAGTTAGAGGGCATTTTTGGAGGTGAGCTGTAGTTCAGAACCCACATGGCATCTCCTTCTCCTAACTACTATCTACCCCTAAACCGTATCTAACTAAATTCCTTTCTTGATGTGTTTAAGCTGGCTGACCTTGAGCCAAAGTGGAGGTCTCCAGCTGGAACTCCCTTTCTCCTAGCCTTATCCCGTGTTCCATTCAGCTTATGTCCTTGACCCTAGACTCAGAATCACTCTGCCATCTTCTGGGAAGCATCTCCTGGTGCAGGGACCCCAGGTATCTTGAATGTGTGGTTAGGTTACCGAGATAATCCAACAAGGTGTAGAAGGACAACGTTAGCTCTTTCATGTATATTTATTTTTATCTTAAGAGGAAGAAAGAAATGAAGATATGTAAACATTAATCATACAGCTTGATGCTGGTATCTTCACTCCTTCCATATACCAGGCTATTAGGGGTCTAGGTATCCTCTTGCATTTTTTCAACTTCAGTACCTTATGATATGTTGCAGGTGGTGAAGTATTGCCCAAATTTCAATGACAATTTTAGAGGCAAAAATAGTACCCTCACTGATGTCTTAGGTGGCTAAGTCCAAACTATGCTGAGTCTCTGATCTGGGGACCCACGGTCACCTTTCTCGTTGGTTACAATGGCGCTGTCTTTCCCTTTCCCTTACGAAGCTGCCACCCTCTTATACTCACTAGTAAACAGCCTCACCTCCCAATCTTGCATCATTTTAGAAAGAATTATATATAGATATACCAGTCCTAGATATACCAGTCTGGTGGAAACTATCCTCCTGCCTCTCTGAACAGCTTTGATAACATTCCTGTTAAAGTCCTTTCCTTCTTAAGCAACTAATTTAATCACCTATCACTTTTGCTTTATGTTCAGTTAGAACTGAGTTGGTATCCTAGCTTCAGTCTATATTCCTTGTCAAATTATTTAACCTCACAGAGTCTCGGTTATCTTATCTAGAAAAAATACCATTTTTTCAAGGTTGTTGAGAAATGATGTGAAGTGTCTAGCACTTTACATATAACAATAAAATAATTATTATAGCAAAGTAAGATTTATCTGCTGTAGTATCCTACTACTCCTCTTATTTAAGCCTTGGACACCTAACTTGTTCTAGAATAATTTCAGAGAGAGAGAGAGAAAGAGAGAGAGATTGATTTCCATTGAACCCAAATAGCACAGAAATGCTTCCAAATATCCAGGTCTTAGCTGGCTTACCATTAGAAGATAATAAGGGTCTTGGAATGACTTTTTCCTTGCTGGCTAAAGTCTAGAGACATTCCAAAACCGTGTTAAACTTATTGATTTTAGTTCCCACCCACTCAGCTTGCATCTTATTTCCTTGACAGGGGGATTAAAAGAAAAAGAGCAATGAGTAATGGAATGTCTGGGGCAGATTTCGGACATGGGAGATAAACCCCAAGTGTCTAAACTTGCACATATATTAGCCTATATCTCTTTCTGATCTTCCTAGTAGAAGTACATTCCTTTGGTTTATCCTCACTTGATCTCTTCCATTTTCTTGCTGAGGACTTACCAGACTCTACTTTAGTCATACCCTTGATAACAGAATTAATTCCATCATCTCTCTTGGTGGGGTGTCATCTGTCAACTGGAATAAGGGCCTCAATTGTGCAGAGGAAACCCTGAATATCGGTAGACAACCCCTTGCTATCAACGCCTAACTTTTGCCTTGCGCCTGATACCCCCGTCCGGCTAGCTAGGTGTCAGAGGTAACATTCCTCTTGGAGGTTTCAATACCTTCTGGTGTGACCCCTTGACTCTGCTTGATGACTTCCATGACTTGTTTCGATATATTGAGGAAGGTGAGATTTTTAAGCTTACAGACGGGAAAAAGCAACCAACTGGATACCGGTTAGCACTCAAAAAGAAGTGGATTGAGTATCAGTTAATTTGTTTTAATTCCCACTGTTCCACAATTTACAATATCCTCTGGTTGGGCTGGCTGACTTCCTGACTCCATTCACTCTTACTTTCACTTTTTATTGTGAAATACGTCAGCCATAAAAAGGGTATGTAAAGCATGCATGTACTTAAAAAAAAAATCTTTTGTATAAAGCACATACCAAGCTCCCTCATTCTCTCTCTCTCTCTCTCTCTCTCTCTCACACACACACACCCATTAACAAATGATACAACATGAATATCTCAGGGGACCTTCCTTTCTCTTCCCTGTATATAACTACTGTCTATATAACTTTTGTCATAACCATTATTAATAGTTTCATCAGTTACATATATTATCCCTTAACGAGGAAATTTAGATTTGCCTGTGTTCAAATTTTATATAAATCGAGTTAACAGTGGCTTTTATCTTGTGATTTGCTTATTCCATGCCATATTCTGTTTGTGAGATTCATAAACGTTGATAGTGAGGTATAATGAGTTAATTTTCTCTGCTGTGTTTTAATTTACTGTATTACTTTAGTATGTTGCAGTTTCTTTTATCTATTCTACTGCTGGTGGAAATTTGATTTGCCAAGGGTACCTTGCTCCACTTCTGCCTCTGTGTCATTGTCCCAGCCTAGGAGACATGTCTTCTCTCCATGTATTTAATTCTCTCAAAATATGAATATTGTTCTTCCTAATTCTTCCTCACCAGTTCACTGTACATTCAGACAGATCATAGATGTTGAGGCCAGACATATTTAGTTACTGAATTACCAATGGACACCTTCATTAATTAATCAAATATTTTGGGTATTTAGTGTTATGAATTTAGACTCAAGACTATGCAATTTAATATTCAGTAGAACTTATAAATATTTTCTTTTACCAACACTGTTAGACCCTTAGTAGTTCTCAGTTAGTACATGTAAATCATTGGTTGACAATAATATCAATAGCATAAAGTAGTAATGATAGTAGCAGCTAACATTTATTGTGTACCTACTATGTGTAAGGCACTGTTCTAAGAGTTTTGGAAGTATTAAATTATTTAATCCTCACAACAATTCTATGAAATAGCTACTACTCTGCTAATCCTCGTTCTATAGATGAGAAAACTAAGACCAGAAAAATCATGTAATATGCCCAAGGTCATACACTAATGGGTATTAGAATAGAAGGAATAATAGAAACTTTAAGATAGTCAGTTTAGTGATTCCATGCTGATTTACAGAGGTATAATTGTGATAATAACAACAAATAGTAACAGCTATTACTTAGTATCTTCACTATGCAAAATACTAAATTGAGCCCCCACATGATTTCATTAATTCTCATAGTAATTTATTGTGATAAGTACTGTATTTCCAATTTAAAAGCAAAGAAACTGAAGCTCATAAATGTTAACTGATTTGCCTAAATATCTAGTAAGTGGCACGCTGGGATTTGAACCTAAATACATCTTACCTGCACATTTAGGATATGCCCTAACATCCTGCTGTCTCTCTGTAGATTTTTTTTTCTCAGCCTTTGACATTGATTCTTTTCCGTTTTAAATCATAGTTTCTTTTTCTTTTTCATTTTTCTTTTTTTACTGTCTCTCACCATAGAGAGTGATGGAAATAAAACATAAAATTCAACATTCAACTTGCACTGGTGTCTAGGGAAGACAGGTCATCACTGGCTGGGGTCACAGTATTGGACACTCCATGGATATTTTTTATCCATTCTCTTCTGCTCTCTATCTCACCATAAGTGACTGGATGTAGTCCAGAAAGAAAAAGTGAGTGTGACCATCAGTTCTGTTCAGTAAGACTCTGAAGAATATCAAGACATTCTCTTGTCCCATTATAACCTCTTAGATGATTCACTTCTTGCTTGTTTCCTGAGAATGGAAGTTACCAGTTGGATCCCTCTCTCTTCTCTACTACATTGATGGCTTTGATTTGTGAAAGCTATACATGACAGACTGCTTTTAAAAGCATTGTACAGAAAATACAATTATAATAATAAATCTTGTTTATTATGTTCAGTTAGCCAGCATATAGTACGTAAGTTTTTGTTGTAGTGCTCAATAATTCATTAGTTGCATATAATATCTCATCCCAAGAGATGCCCTCCTCAGTACCCATCACCTGGTTATCCCATTCCCCTACTCCCTCCCTACTGTAACATTCAGTTTGTTTCCCTAAAGTCCAGAGTCTCACATGGTTTTGTCTCCTTCTCTGATTTCTTCCCATTCAGTTTTCCCTTCTTCCCCTGTGGTCCTCCACACTATTCCTTATGTTCCTCATATGAGTGAAACCATATGATAATTGTCTTTCTCTGCTTGGCTTATTTCACTTAGCATAATCCCCTCTAGTTCTGTCCATGTGGATGCAAATGGTGGGTATTCATCCTTTCTGGTGGCTGAGTAATATTCCATTGTATATACAGACCACATCTTCTTTATCCATTCATCTGTTGAAGGGCATCTCAGTTCCTTCCACATTTGGCTATTGGGGATATTGCTGCTATGAATATTGGGGTGCATGTGCCCCTTCTTTTCACTACATCTGTATCTTTGGGGTAAATACCTAGTAGTGCAATCACTGGGCTGGAGGGTAGGTCAAATTTTAATAAATCTATATTATTTTTATAGTTTATAACAGATTAATTAACAGTTCAAACTTTGTATTTTTATTAAGACTTACTATATGCAGCTAAATCTTGGCCCCCAAAGTGGCATATAGTTTTCCTTTTGCTTATTTAACTACAAAGCAATTTGTAAACTGAAAGGGTAGATGGGACTTTGAGAAACTCCCTTTCTGAATCAGCCAGAGAGAAGCTAAACAAGTTAGTATGCACAGAAATGACCAGGGGATGGTACAAGTTAAAAAATGCATTTTTTTCTTCTTACTTTAATTTACAAGCAGTAAAATTCACTCCTTTCAGTGCACAGTCCTATAAGTTTTGACAAATGCACAGAGTTGTGTAATCATCCCCCCAAACAAAATACAAAACAGTTCTATCACTGTTAGATAGTGATATCTATTCCCACGACTCCCCTCCCCAACTAAATCCTGTGAGTTACCTCTGGAGTCAAGCTTTCCTCTAACCTTAGTAGGGGAAAACCACTGATAGTTTTACCTATAGTTTTACTTTTTCAGAATATCACTTAAATGGAATCAAATGATACATAGCCTTTGAATCTGGCTTCTTTCAGTTAGCATAATGCATTTGAGATTAAACCATGCTGTTGCATGTACCAATAATATATTCTTTTATATTGATGAGTATCATTTCATTGTATAGGCGTACCATAGTTTATCCATTCCCCAGTTGAGGGACATTTGGATTATTTGCAGGATTCGGTACTGGGAATAAAGCTGCTATAACATTCTTACACAGGCTTTTATGTAACATAAATTTTTGTTTGTTTGTTTTTAAAATATTTATTTATTTTATTTTTAAAATTCTGAGTTTATTTTTTTTAATCTTGTAACATAAATTTTTTATATTTCACTCAGTTCAATGTCTGCGAGTGCGGTTTCAGGGTTGTAATGTGTGTGTTAAACTTTGTTATAACTGCCAAACTGTTTTCCAAAGTACCAGTTTGCCTTCTCACCAGCAAACTACAAGAGTTCCAGGTGTTCCACACAATCCTATACACGTGGAATGGTCAGTCTTTAATTTTAGTCATTCTAATCAATGAGTAATGTACCAATATCATGTATCATGTTGTAACTGTAACTTGTATGTCCCTAATAATCAGTGGTATTGAGCATATTTTCATGTGCATATTTCCCATCTGTAAATGAACTGTCTGTTCAAATCCTTGGTCTATTTTTTAATTGGATTGTTTGTTTTCTTATTTTTGAGTTTTCATTATATAGTTTGAATGCAAGGTCTTTTTCAGATATGAGATTTTCTCGAACACTATGGCTACTGTTTTCATTTTCTTAACAGTGTCATTTGCAGAGTAAAATGTTTTTATGAAGTCCAATTTGTCAATATTTTTCTTTTATGGATTGTGATTTTAATTTGTATCTAAGAATTCTTGCCCTAACTCAAGGTCACAAAGATTTCTCTATGTTTTCTTCCAAAATTTTTATAGTGTTACCATTTACATTTATGCCTATGATACATTTTAAGGTAAAATTGGTGTAAGGTTTGAGGTATTAAGTCAAGGTACATTATTTTTATGTGTTGATGTTTAATTGTTACAGCATTATTTTTTGAAAAGAATGTCCTTTCCCCATTGAGTTGTCTTCATACCTTTGTAAAAAATCACTCTACTATATATGTAGGGGCTTATTTCTAGACTCTCTATTTTGTTGCATTAATCTGTGTACCTGTCCTTTCATGAATACTGCACTGTCTTGATCATGGTAGCTTTAAAGTTAACCTTGAAATCAGTCTCAGTTCTTCAACTTTGTTTTTTTTTGTTTGTTTGTTTTAATTTACTTTAATTTTTTCAGTGTTCCAAGACTCATTGTTTCTGTACCACACCCAATGCTTCTACTCTCTCTTTTCTTTTTTCATCCAAAAGCATTCTGCTCTTCTAACTTCTCTGCCTTTCTATATATATCTTAGAATTGACTTGCCAATATATACAAAATATCCTGTTGGGGTTTAAACTGGAAATTGCTATAAATAAGCTTAGAAAAAAATTAACACCTTGATAATATTGAATTTTTCAATCTATAAACACAGTATATGTATCTCCATTTATTTAGGTCTTCTTTGACTTCTTTAACCAATAATTTGTAGCATTCTGCATACAGGTCCTGCATATATTTTGCCAAGTCTGTAACTAAATATTTCATTGTTTTTAGTGTGATTCTACAGCATGTGGTTTTTGTGGATTTTTTGTAAAATCTACAGTTTTTTTAAAACTTCAACTTCCAATGGCTCATTGTTATTATATAAAAGTAAAATTGATTTTTGTGCATCAAACTTGTATTGGCAACCTTGATCAATTCATTTAAATAAAGACAATTTGTTTCTTCCTTTCTAGTCTGTGTGCATTTGATCTATTTTTCTTATCTTACTGCACGGGCAAGGACTTCCAGAGCAGTGTTAAACAGGATTGATGAGAGGAGACATCCTTACTTGTTGCTAAGCATTTGTTTTTTACTATTATGTCTTTAAGTATTATGATGTTAGCTGTAGTTTTTTGTATATACTCTTTATCAAGTTAAGGAAGTTTTCTTCCAATCCTAGTTTGCTGTGAATTTTTATCATAAATGATTGTTGAATTTTTTCAAGTGATTTTTCTGCATCTGCTAAGATGATTGTATGTTTTTTCTTCGATCTGTTAATATCATGAACTATATTGATTGGTTATGGGATATTGAACTGGCCTTATATTACTGGAATAATCTCACTTGGTCATGATACATAATCATTTTATATGTTGCTGCATTTAATCTAATAACATGCTATTGAGGATTTTTATAATTGTGTTCATGAGATATATTGGTCTATTGTGTTTTTTTCTTATATGCCTTTGTCCACTTTTGGTATCTGAATAATGCTGACCTCATAAAAAGAGTTAGGAAGTGTTTTTCTCCTTGTCCATCTTCTAAAACACTTTGTGAAGTTGTCATATGACTTCCTTCTTAAATGTTTCGTAGAATTTGCTAATGGAAACAGTTTTCTTTGTTGAAAGGCAATTTAACATATAATTTTAGTTTCTTTAACAGATACAAGACAATTTAGGTTATCTATTGCTTTCTGAGTGAGTTTTGGTAATTAGTGTCTTTTGAGGAATTTGTCAGTTTAATCTGTTATAGAATTTATAACCAGAGAGATATTCATAGTATTCTTTTCCTCTTAATTTCGTTAGGGTCTGTAGAGATACCCCACCTTTCATTCCTGATACTAGTAATTTGAGTTTTTGCTCTTTCTTTTCTTGGTCAGTTTTGCTAAAGATTAGTCAATTAGAATGATTTGTTCTAACTGGATGCATTTCTCAAGAATTCTCAAAGACTCTGATCTTAATTATTATAGATGGGTCGATAAGAAACCCCAATCTATGACTTACAACATACTCACTATTAGTAAGACTTAGCCAGCTCAAAGTAAGATTTATATTTGAATAGAGCTCTTATGATTCTCTTAGTTCTAACCTATTTCATCATCTCTCACATCATTTCACTTTGATAATTTAAAAAATCATTTAATTATCAGAACAAACTTTACCTGGAAAACACAATAGCCACTTGAAATCAGTAATCGTATGTTTTCATATTCCCCAAACAAAAATTTGTAAATCTCACTTTATATTTCAAATAGTTATTTACATATCATATTTATATATTAAATATTTTAATTATCAACCTTTCTTAATCAAAAGAAGTTACTATGGTTCATGTGATCTTGAATTTAAAATAAAATTATTTCAGGAGATAACAAATGCTTTCCAGATATCCTTTAAAATTTATGATTGATTTATATACTCATGTTGACTTAAGAAAAATAAAACAGGGCTTAGGAAATGATTCAAACATCTAAGCTATTAAAAGATGACAAAGGACGCCTGGGTGGCTCAGTCGGTTAAGCCATGGCCTTCAGCTCAGGTCATGATCCCAGGGTCCTGGGATTGAGTCTCACATTGGGCTCCTTGTCCAGCAGGGAGCCTGCTTCTCTCTCTGCCTCTTTCTGCCACTCTGCCTGCTTGTGCTCTCTCTCTGACAAATAAATAAATAAAATCTTAAAAAATAAAAAAAAAAAGTCAGATGTCAAGATAAAGGAGTTGAAAATGCACAATTCTCATCTTCTTTCTGGAGGCCCTAAAATTTATGGCTAAGTTATTTCTATAAGTCTAGGACCAATTACTGCTGTTTCCATAATGTTTAAAACAATCCTACCACAGTACTGGATTCATATGGATTAATCTGTATTTTAAGCGATGGCTGTAATTATCAAAATCTAGCTTACTAAAATACAGATGGTGGAATAAAGGAGATTTTAAGAAATAGTTATTACTTTTTCACTTTTTATTTTAATAAAAAATAGTTTTCACAAATAGAAATTTCCCTTGAAGTCCTCTAAAATCAGTTTAATTTTTCTATCCTCTTATCCCATTTCAAATATTTTCAAAGTATCTACATGCTGCCCTATAAAACTACTTCTCTAATACACCATGTAAAGTTAGGGCAATCATATATTCCAGCTAAGATAATAAATTATAATGTCATCCTATCTAAAATGACTTTGAGTCAAAGCTATCAATATAAAATTAAATGTTCATTAGAGTAAGCACTAATTTACCAACACGAAATGCAAAGCAATTTAAAGATAAAAACAATTAATGCCTTCTACTTTTAATGAAATGACACATAATAAGTTGGTCTATATAGGCACTCTTGAATAACAAGATAGAGGGTTTTTTAATGTACTATTACTAATATGTTTAAAGGATTATAACTGAAAGAAGAAAGTCAAGCATAAGCTACACTCCACAGCATAAGAACCAAAAGATGTCTGTTTTGGTCCTTACTCTATTTTTGGCACCTAGCATGGCACCCAGAATAACTTTTGTCTGCTGACGTTAAGTCTGGTTTTTAAGTACGTGGGTTTGGAGGTCAGACAGATAGAGGTTGAAATCCTACCTTATCTAAGTAGATATATACTAAAACTTTCATTAAAGTCAGTATTATTCAGTTTATATTTCTTTCTAAGTCTTGAGACATGAATTTGAAAGACCCTAGTTCTAAAAATCAAATCTGTTCTCAAAAGTTAGGATTACCACATGAAAACCTCTAAAAAGTCATGCTTTAGGCTTTAGCAGAAACTCATAAAGAAGAGTTTCAGTATTTGTAGCATGTTATATAAGCAATTATCTGTGCAGAATGTTCACCCCAAGGAGGATGGTACTTTGGGATATATAAACTCTCATATATTTGTTTAAATTCAGTCTCAGACACTGATTGGAGAATAAATTTAATAAAAAGGGGAATTATATATCAAAAGCCTTATTATTACTGTCTGTGTACTTTGGCTCATTAATTCCACTTCTGAGAATCTACCCTAAATCAAAATATAGAGAAGTTCATCGAAACATTACTTAAAACAATTGTGACAAAAGGAACAACATAATACCCAACAATAGAAATATGGAACCAACATTAATAATTATGAAAAGATTTTTGACAATGAAAACTGTTTTGTTACATTGCAAAATCAGAAGTGTATAATAAAAATTATGTATCTAGTATACATTCAACTACATAAAAATATACACAGAACTAGCATTAAAACTATCTCAATTTGGGGATGCCTGGGTGGCTCAGTTGGTTAAGCAGCTGCCTTCGGCTCAGGTCATGATCCCAGCGTCCTGGGATCAAGTCCCACATCGGGCTTTTTGCTCGGCAGGGAGCCTGCTTCTCCCTCTGCCTCTAGCCTGCCACTCTGTCTGCCTGTGCTTGCGCTCTGTATCTCTCTTTCTTTCCCTCTCTAACAAATAAATTAAAAAAAAAAACTATCTCAATTTAAATATAAAAACTGTCAGATCAGGTTAAAATAAAAGGCAAATACTTCAGATAAGAGGAGCAACTAAAAAATAACAGACTGGTTTAAAAGTAAAAGACACCTTAGAATGTATTACATAAACACAAATAAAACAGGTGTCAAACATTAATTTCATATAAAGGTCAATTCAAGGACCAAAGCATTAAGTGGAATTAAAAATACAAATACATGTGTACAATAATATATTATAAATACCCATAACAACTGTATAAAAATCTGTGTATCAAATAACCCAGTTCTAAAATATAGTTATTAGAGTATAAGCAAAATACTTGGAAATATACTTTACATAGAAATTTCAACATGCTACTATAAATTCTGACAGATCAGATATAAAAAACAAATAAGGGGCGCCTGGGTGGCTCAGTTGGTTAAGCCACTGCCTTTGGCTCAGGTCATGATCCCAGGGTCCTGGGATCGAGTCCCATATTGGGCTCTCTGCTCAGCGGGGAGCCTGCTTCTCCCCTTCTCTCTCTCTCTCTCTGCCTGCCTCTCTGCCTACTTGTGATCTCTGTCTGTCAAATAAATAAGCAAAATCTTTTTAAAAAAATAAGAAGGGAGATTTGAATAATTAATGATTAAAGTAGTGATTAAAATAATTAATGATTAAGTGTTTGCACTCTGCAAACACTTTATATAATTTGAAAAGCACCTAGGTAAAATTAATATACTGACCTCTGATAAGCCAAAAAGAAAATAGAAATAAGTTCTACAAAAACAAATTATAAAAGGCTAATTTTAAAATTGCAAAGCAATCAATTCAAAAAATAATGGAAATTTAAACAAGAACACTTCAACTTCAAAATTAACAGTGTTTCTCCTATTTGGATCACAGTCTGTGGAATATAGTCAAAGTTGTCCAAAGGGGCAATTTCACAAGCCTATTTAAAAAAATGAATAGAGGTAAATGAACATTTTAATTCAAGAATCTATAAAAATAAATACCTATTAAATTTTGGACTTTCCCAAGGCTAGACTCTGTTCTCATTCTGTTGCAAGGCAATTTCATCCATTCTTAAAGTTTAATTTTTCATTTATATGGCAATCAAAATAAAATTTAAAAAACCCAGAATAGGAATTAACCTTCAAAAAGAAAGACAAAGAGTAAAAGAAAACTTTAGAAAGAAGAAAATACTTAAAAACAACGTGGTCAGAAGGAAAAGAGAAAGGTAAGAAAAGTCACTACAATTAGGAAACAATTATTGTATGCTACTAAAGACGATAAAAGAAAAGAACAGATCTTAAAATCCAAAACAGGATAGACAGAATAAAAATTTTAAACAGTAGTTTAAAAGACAGACAGCACTTCCAATCTCTGTTCTGACATGCAAAAAAGCTTGGAAGTCATGTGCTCCACTCTCATACCTTCATAAGAAGAAAAAATCTGAACAAATGTGGCTGCCATGCCATGAAGATACTCAAACAGCCCCATGGAGTAATCCATGTAGAGAAGAACGAAGGTCCCTAGCCTACAGCAAGTACCAATTTGCCACCTTGGAAATGTATCCTCCAGCACCCTGCAAGTTCTCAGATAACTACACTCTCAGACAACATAAAACTTTAATCTCATGAATGACCTAGAATAAGAACTAAGTAACTAAGCTCATTTTGAATGGGACCTACAGAGGCTATGAGAGAGAAATGATTTTGTTATTTTAAGCCATAAAGTAATGGGTTTATTACACAGCATTGGGTTATTAATGCACTATTTTGATAGGTGTGTGACAGAAACATAGGAACATTTAGGGGGGATAAGCAAATTATGTATAGGGAAAAACAGAGATATTGGCATATAATTTTTTCAAAACTGCTGAATGTCATCTTCTATTATCTTCTATGGCTCAAATATTTCAATGAATTTTAAGTAGGGTTAAAAGAAAAAAATCACTTCTAGACATCATAATTACACTACAGAACATCAAAGATAAGGATATCTCCAGGAAAGCCTAAGAGAGAAAGAAAAATGATCTTCAAAAGATCAAAACTTAGACTGATAGTAGACTTTTTCATAGCAACAATGGGTCCCAGAAGTCTATGAAATGATGTGTTCAATTTTGCTAAGAGAAGGGAACTATCAGAATCTATACCCAGAAAGACTATAACCAAAAAGTCATTAAAAATGGAGGTAAAATAAAAATGTCTTCAGAGAAGAAAAAAACAGTGAGTTTGCCACCAATAAAATATTACTAACTGGCACAAAAATAAGCACATAAAATAGAGAGCCCAGAAATAAACCCACGTTCATATGATCAAGTAATCTATGACAAAGGAGGCAAGAATGCATAATGGGGAAAAGATAGTCTCTTTAACAATGGTTTTGGGAAAACTGGACAGTTACATACAAAAGAATGAAACTGGACCACTTTTTTACACTGTACACAAAAATAAATTCAAATTGGATTAAAGCCCTATATGTGAGAGCTGAAACCATAAAACTCCTAGAAGAAAACATAGGCAGTAATTCTTTGATATTGGCCATAGCAATAGTTTTCAATCTATGTCACTTTAGGCAAAGGAAAGAAAAGTAAAAATAAGTTATTGCGATGACACTAAAATAAAACAGCTTTTGGTGCAGTGAAGCAAACTATTGACAAGACAACCTACTGAGTGAGAGAACATATTTGCAAATGATATATACAATAAGGGATTAATATCTAAAATGTATAAAGAACTCATACAACTCAACACCAAAAAATCAAACAATCCAATTTAACAATGGGCAGAGGACTTGAATAGACAATTTTCTGAAGAAGACATACAGATGGCCAACAGACACATGAAAAGATGCTGAACATCACTCATCATCAGGGAAATACAATCAAAACCATAGTGAGCTATCACCTTATACATATCAGAATAACTGAAATTAAAAACACAAAGCAGAACAAGTGTTGGTGGGGATAAGAAAATGGAAGCCTCATGTACTATTGATGGGAATTCAGATTTATACAACCATTGTGGAAAAATAGTAGGGAAGTTCCTCAAAATATTAAAAATTTTAAGATTTAAAATTAAAATTAAAAATAATAATTACCATATGATCCAGTAATTCCACTACTAGGTATGTGCTCAAAGAATACAAAAACACTAATTCAAAAAGCTATATGCACCCCTATGTTTATTGCATCATTGCTTACAAGAGCCAAGATATAGAAGCAAACTATGTTCATCCACAGATGAATGGGTAAAGAAGATGTTTTATATATGGATATATATATGTATGTGTGTGTGTATATATATATACATATATATATATATATATAATGTAATGTGTATATAAGTATATGGGTGTGTGTGTATGTGTGTGTGTGTGTGGTAGAATATTATTCAGTCATAAAAAAGAATAAAATCTTGTCATTTGCAACAACATGGATAGACTTAGAGAATATTAGGCTAAGTTAAATAAGTCAGAGAAAGACAAATACCATATGATTTCACTTATATAAAATTCAAGAAACAAAACATATGAACAAAGAAAAAAAAGAGACAAACCAAAAAAACAGACTCTTAAATACAGAGAACTGGTGGTTGTGAGAGGGGAAGTGGGCAGGAGGATGGGCAAAACAGATGAAGGGGATTAAGTGTACACTTACCATAATGGAGAGTGAAAAATGTATAGAATTGTTGGAGAGTGAAAAATGTATAGAATTGTTAAATCATTTTATTGTACACCTAAAATGAATATAACACTGTATATGTTAATTATAATTCACTAGAAAAAAGATTACTAAGTAAATTCCAAAATATGTCCTTTAGTCACATGGGATAGAAAGTGAGGTGGAATGTTTGAAGTACAAGAAGGAGAGGGTTATGTGGACGAATTCAATCAAATCTTGACGGTATAAAATGACAAAACTAATGTCTTCCTGGATTGAAATAAAAGCAGGAATAAGTTAGAATTAAAATGCATGACAATAATAGGACATAAATGGGAAGCAGGTGATTGGAATCAACTGTGCTAAGGTTTGTGTATTATTCAGGAGGGGTGTAAAGATTTTTTATTAAACTTAGATCTTGATAAGGCAACATTCATGCTACAATTTCTATGAAAATCCTTGGAATAATGCCTCTTTTATTGTTTGATAGATATGGCATCTACTAGTAAGACAAATGCAAAATAACAGAAAAATATCACTTGGGAGAAAATACAAGAGAGAAAGAAACAGGAAAATAGAATAAGGAAACAAAATAAATGTTAGAAAAAATATCCAAATATGTATGTGCAGTAATTTAAAACATACATATTTATGTGAGCAGATATTTATATATAAAACATACACTTATATATCATACATACTTATATACACATTTATGGTAATTATATTTACATATAGTAATTAAAATAAATTTAGATGGACTAAATACACCCATAAAAGACAAAGATCATCAGAATACATTTAAGAAAAGAAAAATCTACATCTAAAACATGACTACAAAAAGTTTAAAAGGGAAAGGTTGGAAAAAATACTAGGAAATAATGACCAAAAGAAAACTGTGATCATTATATTATTGTATTAACAACAGACACAAAAGATTTTGTAATTAAAAAACACTATTATAATAAAGAGGTTCACTACATGCTCATTAATGGAAAGTTAGCAGTTCTAGACTTCTACGTACCAAATATTATGGCCTCAAAACATACAAAGCAACTATTAACAGACTTCAAGGAGAGAGAGGAAAATCTGCCATAACAGTGGAAGATTTTAATATAACTATTTCAGTAAGTGGAATATTTAGTAGAAAAACAATAAGGATATAGACAATTTGAATAACACAAGTAATAAGATTCATCTTATGTTAGTCTAGAAAATTCACCCAACAACTGCAGAAGGCATTTTTTCATCAGGTACACATGAAGCATTTACCGAGAGTGACCACATCCATAAAACAATTCTCAACCAACTTGAAAGGATTATACTCATGGAACTTTTTCTCTGACTATAATGTCAGTAAGTTAGAAATCAATACTAGAGTGATAAGGGAATAAAGACCTTAGAAAGAAATATCTTTCTATGGTCATTTGCTCTATGATAGGGGTGTTGCTGCAGAGCATCCATTCCTCACAACATACACAAAACCCATCCCAGATGGATTTCACAGCCACATGTGAAAAGCAATACTATAAACTTTTTAGAAAACAGTATAGAAGAATATTTTTATGATCTCATAACACAAAAGGACTTCTTGAACAAAACACAGAAAGCACAAATCAGAGGAACAGATTAATTAATAGGAAGGCTAAAATTAATAACTTGTGTGTATCAAAAGACTCCAGACAGAAAGTGAAAGGTAGATATCTACAAAATATATAACCAACAAAGGATGATATATCAAGAATATATAATGAACATTGTACTTCAATTTTAAAAAGAACCTAATGGGAAACTGGAGGGGAAAAATAAATTTCACAGAAGCAGAATTGAAAATACACATACAACAGAAGATGTCAATCTAATTGGTAAATTGGAGAAATGCAAACTAAAATCACAGTGAGATAGTATTGATACTAGACTGGCAGAAATTTAAATGTCTGATAATACCAAGTACTAATGAGAATCCAGAACAAAAGGAACTCTCATCCACTGCTGGTAGAATTAAAAATAAATAAAATCACTTAGGGAAAATTTTGGTATTATCTACTAAAAAAGAACATACACAGAGACTATATGCCCCCCAGAGGCCCTATAAGGAGCACAAGAAGACATGTATAAAAATATTTATAGTGACATTGTAGTAATAATAAAAACCTGAAAATAATTTAAATATCTATCAGTGGTGAAATCAAGTAAGTTGTGGGATATTTACAAAAGGGATCACTGTAGAGACTGAAATGAGGCACAGCTATATTACAGATGTGGACATAATCTCAAAAATAGTGTCAAGAAAAAGGAAAGCAGCCATAGAAAAATGCACATGGAATGATTCATTCATATGAATTTCACTGAAGGGAACAACCTAACAGTGTCTTCTTTAGTGGTGCACGTGCTGGTATAAAAACATAAAAGAAATGCAAGGGGATGGGGTCGACATCAATGTCTGAACAAGGAGAAGCTCAGACAGCAGGAGCATGGGAAATACCTGGTCTATTTCTTGGCCTGGGTGGTGAGTCCCTAGAACTCTGTTTTATTATTCTTGTAAATCCTCACACTTGCAATCTTTTTGTACTTTTTTCTTGTTTAGATATGTGCTATATTTTACTAACATACACAAAAATCCTTCCTTCTTTTTCTTTTCTTCCTACTCTCCCTCCTTCCTTCCTTAACTTTCCTTTCCTTAACTTTCATTTTCTTTCTAAAAAGCAAAAACCCTGAATAAGTCAAAGTATCCATGAGCACGCTTAGATGGAAACAAAAGAATTCACTCCAAAGAAATCAAGCAAAAAAACAATTTGTTAGTTATATTATGTGGTCACTGAATTTCTTAGATGAGCAACTATCCCAACTTAGAGACTATGCAGACAGACACGATGCCCATGTTATTCTGCTAGATGGTCCCTATGGAGCTGCTACTTTAGCAGCCACAGCAGGGTAGAGACTGTAGCTGGTCACACTGGGCAGTGGACTTTGTCACAATATTCTGTCTCTGGGAGTTGCATAGTTCTGTTCCCCTGAGCACTGGAATGAATTTCTGCAACAGCTGCCTCTTTGTGATGGTAGTTTCAAAGTGATGGGAAATAATGAACCTAAGTCATATGCCGGTTGTTGAACCAAGCAAAACTCTGCAAGGAATAATTCACATCATGGTTTATGTGAATGTTATCTTCCAAAGCTGTATGGCACAACCGTAGGAGTCTGTAGAGTTTCTGGTGCATGTTTGCGAGTGAGTTTCTGGATTCTAGCATTTAAAGGTGTGAACTCCGGAAGTGCTAAATTCCCCCAAATACAAGAAAGGTGTTAGAAATTGTCAGGAGACTTCTAGGGACAGAATTGTGTTCCCCATAGAATTCATATGTTGAAGTCTTAACTCCTAATACTTCAGAATGTAGAGGTGATCATGTGCACTGAGTGTTATACTCAACCGATGAATCACTGAACATTATATCAAAAAGCAATGATGTACTATACCTTGGCTAACTGAATTTAAATAAAAATTTAAAAAAATAAAGAAATAAAGAGGTGACCAAGTTGAAAAAAAGCCCTTAGGGCAGACCCTAATCCAATGTGACTTGGTCTCCATGTAAGAAGAAGAGATTTTTGACACACAGGAGCCACCAGGGATGTATAGCCATGGTGGAGAGACCATGTGAAGACAGTCATTTTAAGCCCAAGAGAGAAACCTCCAAAGAAACTAAGACTGCCCATATCTTGATTCCAGCCTCCAGAGCAGTGAGAAAATAAATTTTTGTTGTTTAAACCATCTTTGGTGTTTTGTTATGACAGTCATACCAAACTAAAACAGTGGCCAAAGAAGGCTAAATGTTCACTGAGACCACTCCCAAGAGAATAAAAAGGAAATAAAAATCATTTTCAAGTCAAAATAGTGATTTTCTTTGGGATATTGGAACTATTTATATCTTGATTTGGGTAGTGAACGCAGAGATGTGTATGCATGTGTTTGTAAATGCATAAAATTTCATTGGGCTACATGCTTTAGGTTTGTGTATTTCACCATTTGTATCATTTACCTCAAATAAAATTTAATTTAAAAAAATGACCACAAAAATGCTTGGCACCAGTTTTTCTGGTAAGGTCTTTCCTAGTTTTTAAAAACCAGGTATTTCTCAGACTATACCAACTGAGGAATTTGTGAGTAAATTTGTCACAGATTTTGTGACAGAATTTGTAAGTAAAGCTATTGAATTAATATTATGAAATTAGCATAACTCTGAGACTGAGACCAAATAAAAAACTGGACCAATTTCCTAAGAAATGAAGATTTTTAAAAGAGTAAATTCATAGCAATACATTTCACCAGCACCTTAAAAAGTAACTCTTCCCTGGGACAATGCAGAATTTATTCCAGGACTGCAGATAGTTCACTTTCAAGAAATTTATTAATGTATTCTACCACATGTCGGTAGATGTCAAATGGCATTCCACACAGCTTCCTGATTTTAGAAATGAACAAACTAGCACAACTAAAAGTAGCTGTTCAAGATTAAAAATAGATACAGTAAATTAAGAGACTGAAATGATACCCACGTCATTACTACTGGTTAACATAGCATCAATCAGGGATTCCGGAACAATCAGAGAGCAAACAAAAACTGAGTTAGCAGAAGTCAATACTATTGTTTGTAGATAATACAATTAGATGTTTAGAAAACTAGCGAAAATCAACTTTACAAAGTTCTAAAATTGGTAGGTTTTCAGCAAAGCAGCAGAGAAGGAAATAAATATGCTAAAATAACTTTTTTTTTAAGATTTTATTTATTTATTTGACAGAGAGAGATCACAAGTAGGCAGAGAGAGGGAGGAAGCAGGCTCCCTGCTGAGCAGAGAGCCCGATGTGGGACTCGATCCCAGGACCCTGAGATCATGACCTGAGCCGAAGGCAGAGGCTTAACCCACTGAGCCACCCAGGTGCCCCTAAAATAACTTTCTTTTCAATTAGCTAAAAAATAATTGACAGGCATGATTCCATTTGCACTAGGAACAAGAAACTACAAAAATTCTAGTAGGAATTATATAGGGCTCTCATGACAATTTGTTACACTTTCCTTATGTAAAATTAGATTTAAATGTAGAAATATACCATGATCCTGAATGGACAGAATAATTTTGAAAAGTTATCATTTCTTCCCAAGTTAACTTAAACTGGAAAGAATATTGGTGTGTGGTAGTTTCATAATGAGTCAACTTTCCTTTCTATTTCTCACAGGAGTGGAAAAGAGAGATTTTTGGGGGGGAGACTTGGAGTAGAAGTGAAGCAGCAGCCATTTTGTAGGGTGAACAGGTTGTCACTGACCCTGTTTTATCTCTCGGTGTGATAGAGTGGCTGGGCAGGCAGCATTCCGCCTTACCCTGTATCCTTCAGCTGCTCTGACTCCTTCTGGGAAAGATATGTGTTTGGCCCTGGGACTGCAGGCAGACATCTACACCACAACACCAAGGGCAGAGGCAATTTGAACAGGCACTGGTAATGCTCAGTGCCCAAGGGGCTCAACTCACGATTGTGGCTGCACCTAGTCCTTGCTCTTCCCATCATATCCCCATCTTGTCTTCCCACCTGCTTGCCCTCTGGACCTCAAGCTTCAGAATCAGTTGCAAAGAGAACACAACTAGCATTTGAATAAATAATAAATAATACATAAAGATGTTCACTTCAGTGTGAACATCTTCGTTCATACTGCTAACAAACCACTGCATACAAATTTATTAGGAAATTGGTCAAATATACCATGGTACACTCATAAGATGGAGTCACAAATCTTCATTAAAAACTATATACTTGAGAGGTGCCTGGGTGTCTCAGTGGGTTAAGGCCTCTGCCTTCGGCTCAGGTCATGATCCCAGGGTCTTGAGATAGAGCCCCCAACTGGGCTCTCTGCTCAGCGGGGAGCCTGCTTCCCCCTCTATCTCTGCCTGCTGTTCGGCCTACTTGTGATCTCTCTCTCTCTCTGTTAAATAAATAAATTTTTAAAAATCTTAAAAAAAACCCTATGTACTTGAAATATTAAAAATATAATATCCATATACAATGCAATGTGAGAAGAATGGTCTATAAAACATTGTAAAGTAGAAGTTTTGTTATAAATTATAAATTAAGTTAGATGTCAAAATAAAGGGCCAGAAGAAAAATACATCAAAATATAAGGGGTGATTATGTAGAAATTTATGGTGATTATGTAGAAAATTGTGGAATTTTTTAACTTTTGTCTTTTACTTATCTTATGTTTTTCTCTTTATACTTATATTTTTCTGTATTTAAATCTTTCATAATCATAAAAATAGATGTTACTAATACATCAAATTATTGTCTCTGGTGGGATTAGAAGCAGCTGCCTGGTTTTATGGAATCCCATTTTTTTATCTATTAAGTTTATAATCTGACTTTTTATAAAAATTATCCTTTTCACATCAACTCAGAGGTCAAGTGAGCCCAATTAAAGGTCTCACATATCAGTTTTTGCAAAAAAAATGAGCTACCTTTCCTTTCCCTGAAGGTGTGAGGTCTCTGAGTTAGAAGCTGGGTACAAACAGTTAAACTGTGATTGGTAAAAGTCTTGCCATTATTTTTCAGAACATGATTTTCCATGGCGCGACAGTTCTAATTGTTAGAAAGCACTCATCTCATTGAGTCCAACAAATGGTTCTAATTCTATCCTCTTGGGCCACACAGAGTATATCTAATCCTTCCTTCATATGCAAGCCCTTCAAATATTTGAAAAGTTTTCATTCCCCCTGGGTCTTCTCAAGGCTAAGTATCTCCAGATTCTTCAACTATTTTTCATAGGTCATGATTTTGTCTTTTCAACTCAGATGTCATCCTTCAGACACATTTCCTTTTTTCAGACAATTAACAAATGGGAAAACCTTATTGATTAGTCACGTAAAAAGATAAAATGTCAAATGTAAGATTTATTTTCAGATTATTTATTACTGTTTATTAGAAAATAATTTATTTTCCCTCTTAAAAGTTGAGTTTCCAGACACTGTTCATTTTAACTCAAATACTCAGAAAATTCCATGTTAAGGACATACTTTACTAAATTATTTAATTACTTTTAGAAGCAGGGGGCAGTATAGACTAGTTTTATGGGTACAGGCTTTGGAATCAGGCCATCTGGGTTCAAATCCTTCTCTACTATTGATAGCTGTATGACCTGAGCATAACTGTTTGAGTCCTTCTCCATAAAATAGATAGTAATAATAGTAAACATCTCATAAGTTACTGAGAATTACATAGGATATTGTATGAAAGCACTTAAGTCACAGTGCCTGGCACACAGTAAAGTCTTTAAGTAAAACAGTTTATAAATATTCTCAAAGAAATGTTAAAGCCTTCAAAACAAGTCTATATGAAGACAGAGACTATAGGAAGCATCTATAACGAAGAGAAAACACAATCAGAAAGCAAAAGCATAATAGTTATTAACAGTAGTTTTTGCAATATTTCACTTGCCAATCCTAAATGCATGATTTCATTAAAAATTATACTTTCACAAATTTGAATCAAGGATATAGACCTTTACTGTGAAGGACATAGATAAACAGGGCATGAGGACTAGTTAACTCAATTGTTTCCCAGGGGAGAAATGATGAGGGCTTGATTCATGAGGACAACAATAATGAAGACTCTCATTTTGTTGAGGGCTAACCCTGGGCTGAGCACTCACCTCAAAGAGAAGGCAGGCAGGCGGAGGGAGGAGGGGGAGCAGAAGAAAGGAGGATGTCCAGAGGAGGCAAGGAAGGGGAAGGAAGGAAGGGCCGAGAGAAGAGTGAGTGGTAACTAGCGGGCATTCAGTGGGCTAATAGTTTCACAGGAATTATTTCACTTCATCCCCAAACCTACAAAATAGGTACTAGAAACAATCTTTAGAGATGTTAACTAACTTGCCTGAGGCCATATAAATTTATTAACTGGCAAAGGAGTCAAACCTAGTTATTAACCACTAAGTTATTATTAAGGGGGTAAGTGTTTAGGTTAGGGCAGCAAAGGACAGGGAAGAAATTCCGAAGGTCTGTTGTCTAAATGACAGAATCAGTAGTGATAAGAGGTATGGATTTGAGTGGAGATCATAGCTGAATAAAAGGAGTAGACAGTAAATCTTTGGTTTTTGCATTCTGGGGCAATATTCAAGATAATCTAAGCAAAGAAAATTGGAATATTTCAATTATACTAAATCAATTTCACACGGTAAAGGAATCAAACACTAAAGGTCAATAACAACATTTAAAAGACTAGCTAACATTCCTTTTACTTAAATCTGATTTCTGGGCAAGTAAAATGAAACATGAAAGATTAAAAAAAAAAACACTTTCCTTTTTTTCCCCCATCAAGTTGGTTTTTTAAGTTTGGTAACTTTAGAAAGGTCCATGTTTGCCTCAATTTGATAAAACAAAGTTTAGCAATGGGGAATGGCTTTAACCACTATCTGCTTAAATCCTTACACCAAAGGAGACCTTTCAGGACCCAGCAGCATGTTTCAGTCATGCTATGGTCACTCTCAAAGAGATGTGGAGAGTCTGGCTGGTGACATCCCTATGCCAGTGCTTTTTTCTTCTAGACACACACCTGATTAAAGGCTACAGGATCAAAGAGCAAACCACTTACAGCAAAGTGCTACAGACCCAAAAGCTCATCTGTGAATGGAATCACTTAAAACTATTTTAAAGGGTCATCACAAAGAGGGTGCTTATTTTTAGAAATGAGTTTTCTTTTGATACAAAGAAAAATGTTGGCCATTTCCCTTATGTTTATAACAACATTCCAATTTAATCTTCAGTTTAAAAATTCTTTAATTATTGCACAACAGTGTTTTGTTGATTGCATAACATTCACATCTCTATTTGATACTAAAATCTAGACTTTTCTACATGTGTGAGCGTGTGCACATGCACATTCTTTTCCTTTATGGTAATGGTATATGTTAAAGCTATGGTTTATAAATTTAATTCTGCTCTCAGGGGAAAGCTATAAACATGAATGATGGAAAAATATCTGTTATAAAAACATTGTATTTCAACTTATTTCATTATGACTTACCCAAATCTTTTTCTGGTAACAGCACTGGGGCTAGAAAAGAGCATGGTATTGTGTAGGTATCTATTTCAAAACTTTATTTCTCTGAATTCCACATCCCTATTCTCTACCACTTAAAGTCATCGACGCATATATCGACATAAGGTCTTCAAGCAAAAGTAACCAATTGGTGTTAGAATTATTCTTACAGTGATGATTAGAATCTGGTATAGAAAAAGGACTTCCAATCTAAATTTCCTTTGTTGGTTATCATAACTATCACTGAAAAAGCTGGAAGAACATATGCCAAAATACACAACCACATGTTTTTTTTGTCCAGTCATACATAAAAATCCAACATAATTATTCTTGAATTAAAATCAAAAGCAAGTTTATAAGATCTATGTCCTTTCAAATACTGAGATTTCATCTCACATTCAGTTGATAACAATCATTGTATTTACTTCACTTTTGTTTATAGTGAAACTAAAAGTTGAAATATAAAAAGAAGTCCTACTCAACTGAATAAATTATGTGAAAGAAAACATTGCAAACCACTGTATACCTTTATGAGCTTTTGGCATTTCTATTCTGAGCAAATATATTATTCTAATGTAGTATAACTTTTTAATTTTCCTTATCTTATACTGTTTTATAAAATTGGAGTGACCTTTTTAAAACAAACAAGCAAACAAACAAGAAACAAAAGAAGTTTGTCTGCTCCTACAAGACAGAACCAAAAAAACATTGGGCAAATTTAAACACACACACACACATTAGCTTTGCTTCTCTACAATTTAGTCATTATAGTAGAATATAAGTTTCAAACACACAAAACCTCGAGTCTCCTGGTGCATCTTGTGTTACCATCTCTTATTCCACTGGCATTCTTATGTTGGAGCAGAGTGTTCTTAGGATAATTTAGCTTAAAAAAAAAAAAAGCTACAGTTCTTCCTTGTCTATTCAAATATCTAGAGATGCCAAAGAGAGTTCTTCCCCCTGCCTTTTTCTCCTTTGAATGCTCTAGAAGAGAGCAAACTATTTCAATAATTTTTTTCTAAATTTGTTGAGTGATGATTCACCTAAATGTTCACTCTGTTTTCTGATAAGAGAATGCAGCATCTTATAAATGTGATAATTTGGTCACCATGGGATTATACTTTTTGTTTTTTTACTTTAGACTCAATTATTCTTTCCAAAGTTCCCTCAGTCACTCATGTCAGATAAGAAAAGTTTACCAGATGATCAAATGGTAAACCTGAAGAATAATGCTCAACTTACAAAGTCCTTTTCAAACTCACTTGAAATAATGTGCATGACTGTTAAGTAAAAGTGAAAATATGAAGCAACAAAGAGGCATTTTTATTGATAGTTGGTGAAATTTCATTTGAGTCCTACAAATCTTCAAAGAACAGGCCCCAAGTCCCATGGCAAGGGAGTTCTTACTAGATAACCAAGAATGTTTTCTAATCACATCATCTATTAAAACAAGGCATAATGGTTGTGTAGCTTTCTGGACGATTTCTGAATCAATGAGACCACATTCTACCTGATATTTTCTAGGACTAGTTATACTAACTTGTCAGTAGAAATTTAATTTTTTAAGTAAAATTGATATAAAAAGTTCTAATACTTGTTTGTCACAGCTTCTTAAGTTTTGTCCCTATCACGTAGTGTTTACTCTGATAGCAGCACATATGGCAGCAGTGTACTGACCTTTGACTATACCAAGATAAAACCTCTGATCTACCATTATGGGATTCATGCTTTATGCTTTGTTTGTTTTGTTTTTAAAAGCTGTGATGATTTTAAGCTGATATATCTGCACTCTTTTCAGGTCTCCCTCACATCCAATGGCATGCACTTAGGAAACAGCTGGCAAAGGTTCAAGGTGCAATCTGTGGCTAAGAATGGAGAAACACGAACTGGCTTATGGACAAATGGACCAACAGCTCTGGCCTGATTAGCTAACTGAACAAAGATACAAAGCTAAACATGTGCTTCCTCTCTATACAAATCATTTGTCTTTAAAACCAAGTGAAAAGTTGCATACCCCGTAAGGAAACCAACCAGAGAAGACTCACAGCAATGTCCCATCTACTAGGCTGCTGCTTTAGTACTTCCCAAGCATTACTTGTGTACCAAGATGAATGAATGGGTGGTGAAGGAGTAAATATCTACAGTATCTATTATCATGCCTACTGTTTGGGGAGTACAAAGATGAACATATTTCATGGCTACTGTGCTTAAAGGGCAATAGAGAAGGCAAGAAAAAATGGCCACAAATAAATGTAATTCAATAGTATTCTATTCTCCGAGGAGAACTGCCAGGTTTCAAGACCTGATTAAATAGGACTGTCTTTCTGTGATCCAATTTTTTCTCCATGCTGCTCTGAGTAAGCTTGCCTCTGATCCTCCAACAGCTGGGTTCTAGCACTGATCAACATGGAATCTTAGATATATACCTTTAAGCAATCAGACACAATTGTACACACACACCTGGAGTTGTGCCTAAGTGCCCATGCTGTTTCCCAGTTCAAAAGAGCAACTTCTCCTTGCCCCTCAATTGTCCTCATAACACTTAAAAACAAATG